>NW_025920131.1:1142222-1225079 GCF_902686445.1 Sciurus carolinensis | reverse complement strand
TGGTGACATGTGACCCAGCTGCAGAACCCTCTGGTGAAACCTGTCCCGGCTGGATTTGGGTCACTATATCACATAAATTGCTCAACAAAATTCCAGCGGAGCTAGCATGGCCCCGAGGGTCTGCAGCTGCAACGAGTGACTTCAAGGAGAGCTCCACTTCACTTCACAATTTTTCCCCAGAATTGTAGTACAGAGAAATGGCTTCAGATTATTTTAGTTTGCTCTGTTGGAGTGAGAATTCAGCTTCTTTTGAACAAGTGTCCACGTTACTACTTGAGCAGTTAGAATGCAGGTCTACAATGAAGATACTAATCTCAGTGACAGATCAGAAAGCAAATACTTTCCCCAGGAGTTAGGGAGGCCCACTTCACAGCTGAAATTGCAAACCCATTGTCCCTCAACTAAAAGTGCAGATGCTTGCCTGAGCCTAGCTGACGGTGCCTCAGGCGCAGCTGGAGTTTCTTGTGGCACCCGTTCCTTGGAGCTGAGCCTTGGTCTCCGAGCTGTGGGCATGCAGCTTCCAGTAAATCATTAGTGGGGGTGAAAACTGACTTTAATTTCTCCATTTTTGAGTCCTTTCTCATCTCATATGTGATCCACTTCAGTCTCTCCAGCAATATTGCTGAATCACATGTTAACCAGATGGCTCAGACTACGTCTCTTGGCATTCCAGTCTACCTTCCACCTGGACATCGCTTTCAAAACAACATCCTCCTTGCACACAGCATCCTTGTCCAGGAGCTGGTGAACAAGCACACTATTCAAAGTATGTCATCAGAGAACCCAATCCAACTCATTAACTGTACACATGCCTGCTCCTTACTAGGGCAGTTCACTGACTGTGGCCTTTCATTCGGGATCTGCCATTTACATTTCCAACAATAAAACTTAATTGAAATTTCATTTCTCCTCCACCAAATGCCAGCTGAACAGATGGTCTGTAATTGTTGGGTCCGCATATTTTGCTTCTGGTTTCACATGCAAGATCACATGACTGTTATCCAGCTGAATGCTGCTCATTTAAGACCTCTCTTTCACGTTAAGAACCTTACTGTTTATAGGGCTGTAAAATCTGTCATTAAAACTAGTTGGTTAAAATTGAAACAATGATTACAACAACCCTACAGAAACTCAAAGAATAGTTAATGATTAAAATATGAGCTGTGTTCCTGAGGAGAGTGGGAGTATTCATACAGAAACATCTAGGTTCATGTGTGTGTGTAGGAACCCAGGTAGGAGGGCAGAATGTGTGATGGATGTCATGTGTCCCTCGACTGTTCAACCTACCTGAGCCTGCAACCCCATCTGGGTTAACTTGCATTGGGCTAACTTGTGTTCTGTGTCCACATTCAGCTCATCTTTGATGGCATTACAATCCCATCTGTGCTCTTCTTTACTCTAATTGTGAGCTTGCTGACATTGTATCCAGCACTCTACACTCAGAACACCAAGAATTATCCCCACCCTAAAACTGGGTGGGACAGGGTCTGCAGAACAGAAGGGCAGCAGCACTGCACACAGGCAGTCCAGGTCAAGGAGTGTCCTCCCCCAGGCTGCTCATTTGCAGTGGCCTTGGCACATTGGTCATTGGCTAACTATGTCGGAGGAATATCTTAGAGTAACACAGACGGAGATGTGGTTGGCTCCATGGAGCCGGAGCCCCCACTGGCTCCCCATGCTCCTGGGCTCCTTCATGGCCTCCCCACCTCCTCCCAGACAGCCTCCATTATCCACTACTTGCAGGTCTTTTATCTTTTCCACTCAAAATCTGTTCTCAGAAAAGGCTCGAATGAACTCACTTTCATATGAAATGTCTTAAAGACTCAAAACATTTTCCCCAGGGAATTTGCAGAGTACAGAGCCTTCTTAGACAGGAAATTGTCCTTTCACAGGGCCAGGCACAGGGTCCAGTCCTGGAGTCTCTGAGGTCATCCTATCTCCTTGGTGATGCTGTTCTACTTCTGACCCCGCACTCCACCATTCAAAGAGGACCACCATCAGGCTTTTGTGTAGGATGAGGAAAAACAAAACACTTGGAAAGATGGAGAGCGATGAGACCACAGAGAATTCTTGGAAGAAGCAGACACCAAGTGACCTAAAGGAAGAGGGGACCTGGGGACTTGTTTGAAGAGGCTGTCAGCCTTCCATGACAACTTTCTGCATGCCAGAACATTACACTGAGGTTAGGGCAGTGCTCACCTATATCAGGTGTGAGAGCTCTGGTGACTCCCTTCTCATCCGTGGAAGCCTGCCACACTCCTCACCCCATCCCCAGGCTGCAGCTCAAGCCATGGTGTTTGGTCCTGCTCAGTACACATGTGCATGTGAAAAAGTCATCAAAGAATCATGACCCCATATAAGCACCTCAAAAAGAACAGTTTCCCTTCATTAGTGCTTTTGTATATTTTAGGATTTACTTTGGGCTTTTAAAGGGTTTCAATCTCATTATTAAAATGATTATTATTGTAATTGCACAGTTCAGAGATTTGGGACATTGAACTAAATCAATACTAATCCAGTGACAAACCAATGCAGTCAACAAATTCTAAAAAAAGAAATCACATTTCCAGACTACAGAGCCAATAAAACTTGCACATATAATTGACAGTTTGCCTTCTCTTTCTATGACAGATACAGAATCTAACCCCAGGCAGAATCCACTCTGGCTCCAGGAATCTACTCTTCTAGTGGATTTGTAAACTGCAGGGCAGATGATGGGGGCATTGGGTATTCAAACATGTGACCAGGACCAGCTCAGCTCCTTTTCCCCACACTTGTCCTGTGTCCACCCTAGCACTGAGCTTTGGGGTCAAGAGGGAGCAAGAAAACCCTCTGTTTTCAAGAATCTCAAAACTGAGAAAACTGTGAAAACTCCTAAATTTAGAAGAGAGAGAGAGAGAATATCATCTGTGTTTTTAACTGTGTACTAGGGACTGGGACAGGATGAAATCCTAGGGTCACTCCAACTCAGACACAGAAAAGCACATCTCTGGGAGTGAGCTAGATGGGGATAGCCAAGCAAGAACAGCTCAAAGCTCTTTCTCTCTCAAAGCAAAGAACCAGACCAAAAAATGCCAAATATTTGTTCTCAAAAGTCTGTAAATTAATCAAAAGCTTTCAATCTTCTGAGGAGCATTTGGTCAAGAAAAGTGGTGGGACATCTGTAGAGCCTATAGCCTGTGAGTTGTAATGTGACCTTTCCTCAAAACCCTCCCCAGCTCCATGTGGTCTTGAAACCCTACAGATGCTCCTCAGGATACACCTGGGGCAATCCTTGATGTCAGCACAGGTGAAGGGCTCCATGACACATGGAGTCGTCCATGACACAGGTGGAGGGTGCTGCCAGTATTCTGCACCACACACACCATTTTACAACCTAGATCATCAGTCTGCAAACATCCTAGCCAGCCTGCAAACATTCTTGCCAGTCATCGGTCTGTTGTTATTAGCCCACAGAATTTGACTACTTAAGAATAGCTCCGCCACCATTATCTCTCTCTCTCTCTCTCTCCCTCACTCTCGCTCTTGCATGTGCTCTCTTGCTCTCTCTCTCTCTCTCCTCCTCACTCTTGCTTGCTCTCTTGCTTGCTTTTGCTCTCTCACTTTTTCTTTCTCTTCTCCTCACTCTCTCTCACTGTTGCTCACTCTCTCTCTCTCTGTGTACAGACACTCTGTGCTTAATAAAATCTCTTGCATGAGTTCTGGCATTTGGAATGGTTTCTGGGTACTTTCAGAGGAGTCCAAGACATGGGGGGAGGGGCCCATGACATGAATGTGTGGGTTCATGACATCAATGGAGTGTTCCATGACACAAGTGGATGGTCCATGATACAGGTGGAGGGGTTCATGACAGATGCAGAGTCCATGACAATAGTGGAGGGGTCCATGACAAAGGTGAACAGGTTCATGACATGGGCGGAGGTATCACTGGCACCGGTGGAGGGTCAATGACAAAGGTAGAGGGATCCATGACACAGATGGAAGGGTACATGACATGAACGGAAGAGGTCCATGACATGGGTGGAGGGTCCATGACACAGGTGAAGAAGTCCATGAAAGAGGTGGAGAGGTCCATGACATAGGTGGAGGGGTCCATTACACAGGTCAAAGTGTCCATTACACAGGTGGAAGAGTCCATGACATGGGTAGAGGGGTCCATGACACAGGTGAAGAAGCCATGACATGGGTGGAGTGTCTGTGACATAGCTCATGGGGTCCTTGAAAAGGGGGTGGGGTTCATGTCACAGTGGGTGAGGTCCATGAAATGGATGCAGGGTCCTTGTTACAGGTGGAGAGTCCATGACTCAGGTGGAGGGTACCATGATACTTGTGGAGGTGTTGATGACACAGATGGAGGGATCCATGACACAGGTGGAGGGATCATGACACAGGTGGCATTGTCTATGACATAGGTGGAGGGTCAATGACACAGGGAGAGGCTTCCATGAAAGAGGTGAAGGGGTCCATGAATTAGGCAGTTGGTTCCATGGCATGGGTAGCATGTTCCATGACACAGGTGGAGGGGTACGTGACGGGTGGAGGGATCCATGACAAAAATGAAGGGGTGCATGACACGGGTGAAGGAGTTCATGAAAATGCTGGGTAGTCCATGACATGGGAGGAGGTGACAATGACACAGGTGGAAGGGTTTATGACACAGATGGAGAGGTCCATGACACAGGTTGAGGGGTCAATGAACAAGTGGAGGGGTCCATGACACAAGTGGAGGGGTTCATGACACAGTTGAACAGGTCCATGACACAGGGGGAAGTGTCATTGACAGGGGTAGAGTGTCAATGACACAGGTGGAGGGTTCAGTGACACAAGTGGAGGGGTTCATGACACAATTGAACAGGTCCATGACACAGGGGGAAGTGTCATTGACAGGGGTAGAGTGTCAATGACACAGGTGGAGGGTTCAGTGACACAAGTGGAGGGGTTCATGACACAGTTGAACAGGTCCATGACACAGGGGGAAGTGTTATTGACAGGTGTAGAGTGTCAATGACACAGGTGGAAGGGTGCATGACACAGGTGGAGTGTTCAGTGATACATGGAAAGGGGTCCAGTGACACAGGTGGAGGGATCCATGACACAGGTCAAGGGGTCCATGAAACAAGTGGAGGATTCCAGAGACACAGGTCAAAGGGTCCATGACACAGGTGGAGGTGTCCATGACACAGGTTGAGGGATCCATGACACAAGTGGAGGGATTCATGTCAGGAGTGAAGGGGTCTATGACATGGGTGTAGGGGTCCAAGCCACAGGTGGCGGGTTCCATGATGTGGGTTGATGGGTCCATAACACAGATGGAGTTGTCCATCACATAAGGTGGAGGGGGTGACTTGACACAGGTGAAAGATCCATGACACACATTGGGGGGTCTATGACACAGGTGGACATGCCCTTGACAAGGGTGGAAGAGTTCATGACACAAGTGGTGGGGTGCATGACACAGTTGATGACACATGAATAGGGGTTCAAGACACAGGTGGAGTGTATGTGACATGGACGGAGGTGTCCATGACACAGGTGGAGATGTCTGTGACACAGGTGAAAAGGTCCATGACATGGGTTGGGGGGGTCCCCAACACCTGTGGAGGGGTCCATGGCAAAGGTGGAGTGATCCATGACATAGATGGAGGTGCAATGGCACAAGGAGAGGGTCCATGACACAAGTGAAGAAACCCATGACACAGGTGGAGGAGTCCAACATGGTTAGACATGTTCCTTTGGAGGTACTGCTCCCTGGGGATGGAGGTGGCCCCACGCTGTGGCAGGGCCCCTGAGGGTGCTAGGGTGGGTATGTTGCTGGGAGGGACTCTCAGGCCTGCAGATGCTTAACTCCTTGCTCCTCCTCTTCCTTTGTGACTTTGGAAGGGATGAAGGATGGGGTGCAGGTGGTCTCAGGGCTGTGGGCACTGCCTGGGGGCAGGAGTTTGGTCAGGAGAGCCCAAGGTAGCTGAGGGCAGCAACTTTGCTTCTTGAAGAATGATGGAGGCCCATTCTGAAAACCAGCAGGTGTCTGCAGGACTCAAAATGTCAGGATGCCAATGCGACAATTAAGGGATTAGAGAGAGAAGAAAAACGCAGCTATTGCAGAATTCACTCCACATGGCTTAAACTGGTAGCCTGGGGGCCAAATGTGATCTATGGACATATATTGGTTTTTACCCCAAGGAGTTGGGTCAAGTTGTGTTTTAAAAAATGTTCAGTTGCACATTATCATTTCAAGCAGACTTCATATAACATTTCCAAATTTCAGCTAATTGCAAAGAATCAGGAAACCGATCACCCCAGACCTACGTTTCTACAGCAATGAAGGCAGGTGTGGCATTCCAGACACCTGCCCCACAGGATCAGTATTCTCCTAGGCAGGGGAACCCTGCTCTCTGTCTCTCCCCAGCACTGAGCCCAGCATCCATCCCTGTTGCTGCACACACACTGTGCATCACACTGAAGATAAGGTGAAGTCACCTTGTGGGAGGGAGGGGTGATCGGAGGAGTCACCATGCAAGCAGAGAACATTGAAAGAGCACAGCTTGAAAAGCTTTTGCAGTCGGCCTCGGTGACACTGCCACTTACATGACTCCCCTGCCTTGTTGGTAATTGAGTTTGTGAAGCATATTTTTAACTAGCTTTGGGGACATCTTGAAAAAATGGCATACAAACAAGTAAGTGTTCACAGTGGGGATTCTGGAAAAGCCCAGAGTGAAAATTCTCCTGTGCAGACTCCTGGGATTACAGAGGAGGGGTTCTGGAATGGGGGAAGTGGGGAGCTGGGGATCTCAGGTGCTTGAGATGTGGAACTTTCAGTGTGGAAGTCAAGGCCTGGAGGTATCCAGTGTGCTGGGAGGGTTGGTGGTGCTGGCAGGAGGCCCAGCCCTGGTGGGAGGGCCTCACCTGGAGAGATAGCTGGGATTCTGGGGAGGACAGTAGAACAAATCCGCCTGCCTGGAGGTGCCATTCATCTTCCCAGGCTACTGGTCTCATATCCCCTGGGGTCGTCCTTGAGAGGAGACATTGGTTACTCTTGCTGCCTGGAATCTGTAGCATGGCCTGTTTGCAGGGTCACTCCCTCAGTGCAGAATAGATGTCCAGCTCCCCTGCCCATCCTGGGCCTCCCCTCTCCTCAGCATTTGCCTCCCTCTGATCCTTTTCTAGCGCATTTCACTGGTCTTGGGTCTCCAGCATCCAGTTCTGGTCCCCAGAGCTGAGGACAGAGCACATCCTGATGATGGAGCCCTTTATGCACAAGTAATTCAGACTTCACTGGGTGGAATCCCTGGTGAATCCACTGGGGCTGAGCTCAGTTCTCTTGTGTCATACATTTTATTAAGAAAGGGTTTTCACAAAACAAATGGGTACTGGACGAAGAGGACAATCTGCTGAGATTCCGCCCATGACTGCATCCAGCACACTGCGCAGAGTGAATCTCTTTACCATACTTACAAGGAAGTTGATATGGATTGTCTCCAGCACTTGTTGCAGTGACAGGAAGCTGACTGACATTCGGGGACCTGTCTGGCTTCCTCAGGTTCTCATCAGGGCTTTGACTGCTGAAGGAACCTTCACGGAAGCAGGCCATAAGGATTTTCACGTGTTTGGTGTTCCTTTGTCATGAATACCACCAAATTATGGGCCCCTTAAACTCTTGTCAGTTTTAGGGTGTAGGTTATGTGGACACAAGTTGGTAAAGAGTTATGAAGTGTCTCGAGGTTCAGAGACGAGGCTGATTGTTCTTCACACTCTTGCCCACAGAATAGGAGACTCTAAGCATAACTCTCTTCTCACCTGGGAGATGTGCAGCGCTGGTCCTGGGCTGTATGGAAGGCACACTCTGCAGCCACACATGCAGAGCAGGCAGCAGTGGGTGCCTCCAGGGAAAGCTGCCAGGAGGGCGGCGCTCTGCATTTCTTTGAGGGTGCAGGCACTTCTACTTCTGTGAGCTTCCAAATTCAGACTACAGAAAAAAGAAACCAGAAGCATGGCGATTTTTAAATGTTTAGGATGATGTATTGCAGTGTCATGTAAGTTAAGGAGATGCAACTTTTGCACACACACAGACTCAAAAGGGTGGGGGATCTGGCAGGAAAGGTGGGTGGCAGAAAGCAAGCTTCCTTCCCCAAGGTGCTGGAGTACCTGCTTGGACCCAGGGCAGTGCTGGCCACTCCAGGACTCCACAGGACAAGCATAGGGCAGCATTTCCTACAGCCACCATGCACAGAACCTGAGGGGTCATCAAAGAGAAGAGGGCAGCAAGCTCCACTGGAACCCCAGTACACAGGAGTACTTCCTAGAGGAACTACATGCCATTGCATGGACCAAGGTCTCAGCTGAGAAGCAGCAACCCTGCAGCAGAGCAGCAGCCCAGGGGGGTTGGAGTGCTATGGAGGCACGACCCACAGCCACGAGGAGCCTGCTGTGTAGGCACGAGGGTCTTGAGGTGCTGTGAGCCCAGGTTGCCCTTCAGCGACCCTTCAGCAACCAGGCCTGTGTGCAGTAGTGACACCTGCTGCAGAAGGTGACCCAGGCAGCAGCACAGCCTGGAGCCCACAAGCACAGACCATCCTATGACCTCAACCTCCTGCTTCCTGACCTGCAGGGAGAAAGCAGAAGTGGGGAAGATCGAATGGAAGTTG
The DNA here is from genome assembly GCF_902686445.1 of Sciurus carolinensis. Lineage (NCBI taxonomy): Eukaryota > Metazoa > Chordata > Mammalia > Rodentia > Sciuridae > Sciurus > Sciurus carolinensis. Next base: position 1,216,437 of record NW_025920131.1, on the reverse strand, counting down.
GGACTTGAGAGTTGACCAACAGCATTAGCATGTTTCCAGAGCTTTATTAACATAAGTGAGGGCATGGCCCACCACTGACAGTCATAAGTCTTCTGCTTTCAGAAGCTGGCAATCTTATCTACCCCACCCACTGGCAGAATCAGAGAAATTCCATACAGAATCAAGTTTCACCTCAGAACTTAAGTTTCACCATGTGCTCTCTGGTTCATTTATATTAAAATGTACTTATATAACTGCAGGTGGCTTGTCAAAACAAACAATGTTTTTTACATCCTATCCAATAGACCCCCTCATGAAAGAGAAAAGCAGAATACCTGGAACATAACTTGATTCCCATTTTCAGAGGAAAGCTGAGGTGCTCTTGAAATAAAACGGTGGGTAATAGGAACCAGGACAAGATCTATGTTCTTATTTCTCCTTCTGTTGGTCAGTTTTTTGTTGCTGTGACAAAAATATTTAACAAAAACAGCTTAGAGACCAGAAAGTTCATTGTGGCTCAGTTTCAGAGGTCTCAGCCCATGGTCAGCTAGATCACTGCTCTGGGTCTGAGGTCAGGCAGAACATGGCAGAAGGGTGTGGTGGAGCAAAGTTGCTCAGTTCACAACAGTCAGGAAGCAGAGAGAGCCATGGAGCAAGGGACAAAATATACACTACCCAAAGCACACCTCCAGTTGCTCCCACCATGCCCAGCCTATCCACAGGTACCACCCAGTAACCCACTCAAATGATTAATGCATCAAATGGACTGATACACTGATTAGGTCTCATAATTGAAGGGTTTCACCTCCTGCATGAATTAATATAGGAGCTTTTGGGGGATTGCTCATATCCAAACCATAACCCTCCTGCTTAACATTTAGATGGATTCTTAAAACCCTAAGTCATGGTCATACATTTTGAAAGCCACTTCAATGACAGGGTTACCTGGAAAGTGATGCTGCCAGCTTCTCCTGGGGTCAAGACAGTCCTGTCTGGTTCAACTCCACTTCTGATCCTGGTCCTGTTGGCTGGAGTCCCCAGGTGTCAGCAGCCTTCCACTGATAAGAGAAGGAGAGTCTACCTGGAACCTGACTTTCAAGCTATAAAGTACTACTTCAATTCTATGTCCCAGATAGCTTGACTGAGAAAAATAATTGCCTGTCAAAACCCTTAATTCATCTGAGAAAACCTGTGTCCAACTTTCTCTGTGACAGGAGGCCTTGGATTTCCTCACCTAGATCTAGAACTCAGCTGATGTTGCTTCAGTTAGTTGAGCAGTGGACACTGTCTCTGCCCATAAGACTGGATAGTGCATGTGGCCAGCATGGGTCTGGGAAGTTAGGGATGGAGAAGCCAGCATCCAATGAGGGACATTGGTGAGCTCCTCTGGTGAATGGGTGTTTATTTATTCACAAAACACTCTTTACCACAAATCTGGGTTCAGATAGCCTCCTAAATAGAAGCATTGACATGGCTCCCTGGCCCCAAGTTGATCCCTAGGGAGCAGACATGGCGAAGCAGCAGTGGAGCTGTGGAGTGCAGACTGGCAGGCTAGAGCGCCGGCAGCAAGCAAGGCTGAGCATGAAGCCTGCCATGGTGGCCCCTTAGGCTGGGAGAGGCCAGGAGAGAGGCAAGTTGGGGTGCTGACTTGTAGCACAGCAGCCAGAACCCCAGCATCCACCACCCCATCAGGTACCTCCCGCTTCCCCACAAGGGGCGAGAAAGCAAAAGTGGTTCAGAACTGAATGCAAGGCTAGCCAATGGCAGGTGACTCTGAAGACCTGAATGCAAGGCTAGCCAATGGCAGGTGACTTTAAAGACCTGATTAGCATAAGCTTGGACCAAGAGCATCAACCCAGGTGCTGTATAAACCCCTGGATACTTGGGAGTATGTGCTGCTGGCTTCCCTCTCTGTTTTGATTTTTCATACTTGAACAAGTCCTACTTCAATTCCTGTCTTCTGTTGTCCCAATTGTTAGTCCAAGACAGAACCAAACACAGGAAGTTGGCCATGTGCTCCAACAGAGGAGGTTGTGTCTGCTGTGTGGAGCTTCCAGATGGAAGTAGTTATGGAGGGTCCAGCTTTGCCAGCTGTGATCCTCAGAGCTGCCATGGCACTACAGGCTCTGGCTTCAGCATCGCTGAATTTCACCCATAAGCAGAGTGCAGGGAAAGTAGGGGTAGAAGAGCTGGGAAGAGTCAGGTTGCAGAATACAGGGGAGCCTTCCTCTCCCCACCTGTTGGCAGGTCACAGCTAAAACCTCTGTAACCAGGTAAAGCATAGAGGGACTGGCATTGTCTCATTCCATTTTGTGTGATCTGGGAGGCTTTGAAATGGAGGGCCAAAGTCCCAGGTACTCCTGTGGGTCCTTATGCTTGGGTCTGATGCAGCACGGGCAGTGGAGGGCAGCACTCACCTTTCCTGTTTGCTCAGTCTTCTCTGCGTCTCTCCCAGGGAGGATGTTCCTTTCCTCCTCATCACACCTCAGCTGGCCTGGGGCAGGTGCCTCCTCCAGTACCAAGTGATGGGACGGACCCAAAGCAGCTCTGCCTCATTTTCTTAGGGGAAGCTGAGTGCACAGGACCATTGGGGAGCAGGGAGGGAATTGATGAGGTTCCCATGGTTCCTGAATCCTTGATCTTAGGGGCTCAGCACACTGGTCATGCACAGGCACTGAAGATGGGTGCACCCAGACTCCAACACTAGACTAGTTGTGTGACAAAGAGCTGACCTTGGCTACTTTTGGTTACAACTAATGGTGCACTCAGTTAAGCCAGTCAGGAGGGAAGGCTGTCATGACCACACAGTCAGGAGTCCAGGGGCTGCAGCCCTGCTGGAAGAACGGCTTCAGGGGCTCCAGGCCTCCACTCTTCCCAGGCTGTTTTCCTACAGACTTTGAGTGGTGCCTCCAGCTGCTGCCTCCAGGTCTTGCATCTGCATGCCAGGGAGAGGAAGCCCGGAGGTGAGACTTCCATGGTGAGGCTCCCTGTTCTCTTCCAAGAGCATTTGCAGCTCATGTCCTGTGGGTCAGTCTGCCACAGGGTTGCCCCAGTCATAGGGAGGGCTGGGACTACTTCTCCTGCCTGCTCCCTCACAGGGCCTCTCCCGCATCAGGCCCAGCAGTCCTGCCAAAGCCTGTGGAGAGCAATGAGGGCCTGTGTGTGGAGCCCAGGGCCTGGGACACTGGAGTGCTGCCATAAGGCCCCAGACCACAGCGTCTTGGCTATCTGGACCCAAGGGGCTTGTCAACCACATGCCCAGATTTTCCAGTCTTCACATAAACTATTCTTCATCACAACATGTACTGGTAATGAACCACGATTTGGGGTCCAGAAAATATGAGCTGCACTAAGATGCGGCTCTGGTGTGGGGTTGAGGTAAAAGCTAATCGACAGGCTTTCAGGGACTTGTGCAGAAAGTCTGGGAAACGGAAGAAAGGCACCCGTGAGATATTTCTCTGCAGACAGCAGCCACAGCAGCAGCACTCTGAACGGAGACTTTAAACTGGGAGGCAGCCCAGGCATCAGGGAACGACCGAGGTGCTGCCTGCTTGCACAGAGAAAATCTTAGGAAACAGGACTGTGCATCTTCAGGTGCTGAGTCTGCGGAGTCAGCCAGAAACAAGGGGTCCTCCAGGGAGGGAATCGTGTCTGCCACATACACGCACACTGAGGTTTCTATCATTATTCCCCAATGATACAGTGTAACACTATTAATGTAACATCACCATTGTTCCAGGTATCATAAGAGACCTAATGTGATTTGAAGCATGCAGGATGATACACAGGAATACTGCACATATGTAGACCTGAGCACCTGTGGATTGTGGTATTCAGGAGTTCCTGGAGTGGGCAACTTCCAGTGGTATGCAACTTCAAAAGGGTCCTTAAAATGCCAGGGCATGCCCTTATTCTTCTGTCCCTTGTTCCTGCTGCCTGGAATGAACTCATGGTGTAATGGCTGGAGCTAGAGCAGTCACATTAGACCTTGTAGTGTTGTTGGGATTAATGGTCACACACTTGATGAAGTAGCAAAGTTAGAGTCAGGGTCCCTGAGGATTTTAGGAAGTAGAAGGAATACACCAGATTTAGACTGCCTACTTCCAGATCTAATGTGAAAGGAAAAAAAAGACTGTCTTATTAAAGTTATTCTTTTCCAGGGTTTTGCTGTACTTACAGTTGAATCTATTTTCTACTAGTATATAGGGTGGAGTAAGCGTCATGCTATCTTAAGGATGTTTTTCATTATTTGTTGTGTATGTCCAGACAACTATATAGAGACATACATTTGAAATATATAGAGACATATAATTGATAGCTTGAGGGTTTCTCTAACCTAACCCTTTATAAACACAGCAGAATGACCAAGCTCACCCTACACTGTCTTAAACACATGTATGTAGTCTGGCATTAACACTACAGTGAAAGGCATGCCTTGTATTCAATGGTGAGACTTCCTGCATTCCTGGGCCATTTTGCTTCTTGTATAGAGTTGGTTGTACCCATGGTGGAAATGACCCCTGTCCAGAGCTGGGGACAGTGGAATGTAAGGCCTGTGCCCTGCCACATGCACATCTCCAGACTGGAAAATGTGGTTACTTTGGAAGAGCAGAAGGACCACCTGGGTCTGTGCTGGTCGAGGCCCCTGACACCTGGCTGGGATCCTGCTGTCTCCCCTGGGCGGGACACACACTCTCCCCTGAGTGTCTGCGTTGGTCGTCCACATACCTGTCCCTCTCCCCTGTATACTAAGCACCTCTGGGAGACAGGATGTGCCAATCACACCGGGGTCTGGCCAGCACCTGCTGCACTGGCATGTGGTTGGTCCCAGGCTGCTGGCAACATGTTGAGACCTCAATTCCCCTGGGAGCAAGTGGACTGCCCACTGCAACTCTTCTGCAGGTAACTTCCCCAGTTTGCACCCAGTGCTCTCTCCAGGACAGCCAGGCGGTCGGCAGTGGGCTGAACCCAGATGCCCTGTGCTTGCAGGGTGAAGGCACCCTCACCAGGCACCAGGAGCAGCATCTCCTCTGCCACAGTAAAGAAACCCCAGCTGAAGCCAGAGCACCCCTGGGTGGAGGCAGCACATGGGCAGTGGGTGGAGAAGGGGGATCAGGCCGTGGATCAGGCAGTTGCAAGTTGGGTTTCTTTCTTTCCAGACTTAATGTCCCCCTTCAGGCTTTTGTCATCCAACACCAAAAAGCAAGGCTAAGTGCCCTGGTGCCTCCAGGGTCAGTCGTGGTGCAGCACAGGCACTCTCTCATGCTGGCAGATTGGATGATTTCTAGCCCATCAGGATGAGCCTGTTTCCCGGCAGCTACTCTGTCCCCATGCACTTTCCTTTGTGGGACTTCCATGCATTTCTTGCCTCCAGTGGATCAGGTTGGCTGAGAATTTCTCCCCACTTCTCTTTTTCTATTACTCCAGAGAAATGCTCCCCAGGCACCTTGGCCTGTGGTCTCCATGAGGGATGAAGGGCTCCATGACCAGGCCAGCCTTGTCACACTGCTGGTGGAATGCCATCCCTGCTGGATGGTAGCCGTCGTGGCACACAGGTACGGAGGGCATGGCTACTTCTCCACAGCTTATTATGTGTAGTGGTGCTTTTTACAGCTCCAAGTAGATTTGAGATTTGAACACGGGGGCAGTGGAGGCTTCCTTCTCCTCAGAAAAGGGAGTTTCCTGCCTCCACACTACCCAGCCAGGAGCCCAAAGGAGGCTGTCACCCAAGTTGATTTTCTCTCTCCACTTTTCCTGCCCAGGCAAAGGGCCCCCAGGTGGGATGGTGGCTGTAGTCGCTACTCCTGCCACCTGGGTGATCCAGGCTTGGGTTGGTGAGTGGCAGAGTAGGTAGAGAGCAGCTGCCACCTCTATTGCTACCTGGGCACAGGTAACAGAGTTGCAGAAAAACCAAATGATGGTGCCATGTGCGATCCCGCTGTGGCCTGGACCCCAGGCAGGAAGGCAATGGCTCTCACTAAAACCTGCTGACCCCAGTTATTGAACTGAATCCATCCTTCCTCTAAGGACCCAGCACAACAGCATAGGACAGAAGACATCGCCCACCACATACAACCCTGTGAATTCATGAACTGACACAGCGCTTTGCAAAGTGTGTTCCAGAACAGGGAGCTGTCTCAGCCCACTCTGCTGTGAGGAGGGCCTGCAGCACCAGGGAAGCAGCTTGTCTGACTCACAGTTCTGGGGGATGGAGGGCCCAACTCTTACAGGGCTGGCCTTCAGGAAACCAAGACACACTAATGATACCCTCAAACCCGACTCTTGCCATCCAGTCAGACGATCTCAGACATACACTCAGAGTTTCAGGCATGTGTTTATTGAAGGGATAGGAAAAGGGAAAGGGGACACTCTCAAGGAGAGAATGGGAATCTTCAGAGAGGAGAGGGTCAAGGTGCCCCTCCTGCTCTTTCAGTTTTATTGGGGACCCCAGAGAACCTGCCAGAGAGTCTTACCCAGGTTCACCTTTTGACTGACAGCAGGATGACATCACGACTTGAAAGTCCCACTGCCATGGCAATTGTATGGCCAACAACAGGTCCATGGTGCACTGTCAGCCACTCTGATGGTGCTCTGCTAACTGGTGGAGAGACCAAGACTTGCTCCTTCAGACAAGGAAGCAGGAGCCAAGACTCACTTCGGGCCTGTAAGATGGGGACAAAATGCCTTTTCTCCACAGGTTGCTAAGTTCTCCACTGAACAACAGCCAAAGAAAAAGTCCATACCCAAAGCATCTCACAAACATAGTCCCTCTACAGACATCTGCACTCTCCAGGGGGCTGGGTCATGAGGGCCATGCGCCTGTCACGAGGCTCAGCACAGATGCTTGCTGCTGCTTGAAGGCTTGCCTGTGATGTGGGTCCCGGCCAAGCCTCTCGTAAAGAGAGTTTTGTTCTCATTAAGTAGGAGGGTTGATTGTGAACCAGGCATGGGACCCACTGTGGTTCTTGTGGGGCAAGTCAGAGATCAAGGGCTCGGGCTTCCCCAGCCCTTGGAATGCCAGAAGCGCGGTGCCGTGGTGAGGGAAGCCATCCTCCCTGAGTTTCAGGATCTGGTCTGTGTAAATGTTACAGAAGTCTATCCTTTCAGCGTAACTTGAGGACTAGGAAACCAAATCGTGAGCTGGAAGCATGGTGCCCATGGCGGGGATGGGGAAGTCGCTGAAGAGCTCTGACTGTGTCTGCCAGGTGCAGGTGCCTAGGCTGAGGGCTCTCCAGAGGGGCCACAGGTTGGCACCCATTCCCTGCTGCTCCCCACAGACTTGCCTGTGTGTGCAAGTGGAGATAAGGCTCCCAGGAGGACAAAGCTGGTCAATTAGCAATTTGCTGGATGAACAGCCACATGCACCTCAGCCCAGGTGCAGAGCTGGACGGCTGGGTGGAACCTCCCTGGTGAGGCTCCTGCAGGAGGCGTTTGACTGGGACTCAGCTGGTGCCATCTGTTCCTGGTAGCACCCTCTTTTGTGAACCAGTAAGGCTTGAGTCAGGTGAAGGGGCAAAGAACTGCTCTCCTACACAGCAGTTCCTTCAGATGGGCCCAGAGCAAAGCGGGGAAAGCCCCTGAGGGCCTGTGGGTTGCCATGGGCTCAGCTGACCAGCACTCATGGTCCATCCCCCAGCCGCACCTGGACAGCCGGCTCTGCTCACCTTCTTGTTGCTCAGAAGAATGACCGTGAGTTCCCCTCTTGAATCCCCACAGTGTACAGTCCAGTTCTCCTGGTTCCAGCCCTGCCCTCTGGGCTTACAAGATGGACACTTACAGAGGCACTCTTGCCTGTTTCTCCCCTGGGAGGGCCAGCAAAAACCCACCCCTTCCCAAAACCTTGTGCACTCAGGTATTTGTGTTTTAACTGAGGGCCATGCCTGTGACAGGCATGCAGTCCACAAGAAGCACCTCAGTGAGTGCCAAGGGGCAGGCTGCAGAAGGAAGGAGGCTGGGACAATACCCTGTGACCTGTGTGGTCAGGTGGTCCCAGGGGCTCCTGTCCCTGACCTGGTGTGTGACAGGTATCCCTGAGGAGTGACGTCCAAGCTTAACCTGGTCAGGGCAGACTGGCCTGCTTAGGGAGCACCTGGAGGCTGGGCAAGCTGCCATGTGGTAGAGGCTCCATCTTTAGGAGGCTGAGGGAAGCCCAGGCAGGCAAGTCAGGTGGGGCCGGATGAGGCCCTGTGAGAATGTGCTCCTGGACTCCCAGGAGGGGTGGAGATAAAGAGTTCCAAACTCAGGTCACTTGCTGTCTACAATCCCTCGGCTCTTTGGTTCCCAGCATGATAGAGTAATGGTTGCCTCCCCATGGAGGATCTGAGCAGGGTCTGTGATGAGCATACTGTCCAGTTGGCACCAGCAAACAGGCAGCATAAATTCTTCATTGATTAAGAAAAATGCTGCCTGCTGGAGGCTCTACCAGGAGTTTATTGAGCAGGTGGGGACGCTGAAGATCAAGACTCCACTTATCTCTCATCCTGCCTCCTACCAGACCAGGAGTCCTGTCACCAAGAAGTGTCCAAAGACGAGAGTCTCCTTGGGCTCAGAGAACTGCAGAAAGAGGGCAGATCAGTCATTTAAGGTGCAGGGAGAGGTGGAGGCCTGTGGCCTCAGTTGTAGGACAGGGGACATGCCACCTCCCAGGCCTGTGGCATGAGCACAGCAACTGGACAGGGCTTGACTGATAAGCCGTCCTGTCCAGATGTCTGAGGAACCTGGTGTAGAAAAGTCTTCTAGAAGCACGGAGCTTCTGTGGGGCAGTGGTGCTGGACACATCCTGTCCCTTCCCTGTGACACTTAGGAGAAGTAAATGTCCCACTTTCTCCCTCAGTGGCACCCCCATTGTGCAGTAGCCCCTGTACACCTGCCAGTCATAGGCAGGAGGGAGCACTGCACTGTGGCATGGAACACCAGAGACAGCCAAACAAGACAACAGGACACAACCACCTCAAAAGGCGGGCTGACCATCCATGCTCATGATTTCATGTCTTATGCAATTCAACTGAGCCAATTGCAATTTCATGTCTTATGCAATTCAACCCCCGGGGAAGCCAGACACCTGAGCCCCTATAGGGCATAGGAAGAAAGCACATTGTGTTCTACTCAGAAAACGCCCTTTGAATGACATGCAGCTGGTGCACAGAGCCAGGTTTTGTGCCTCCTGGATCTGCCTGAGCCTCGATGCCAAGCTCTGCCTGCAGGTTCAGAGAGGAACAGGGAAGTCAGTGGGTAGCTGCACTGGACAGCCAAGTCATCCTGTGAGGAAACAAAGCTGCCTGCCGAAGTTATCCTTAACAACTTCTTCAGTCTTCTAAGCAACAGGAGGGCCGTGGTGGCCAGGGGCTGGCCAGTCACCACTCAAAGGCGAGTTTGTTTTGGCAAGGCACCTGTAATCCCAACTGCTTAGGAGGCTGAGGCAGGAGGATTGCAAGTTCAAGGCCGATCTCAGCAACTTAGTGAGGAACCTCGCAACTCAGCGAGACCCTGGCTCAAAATAAAAAGTAAAAAGGGCTGTGACAGGGCTCAGTGGTTGAGCCCCTAGATTCAATCCCTGGTACCAATAAATAGATAAATAGATAGATAAATAGATAAACAGATGTCAGTAGAAGGACAGGAGGTGCCTGTACCTTCACAGTGACTTTTCCACTTTTATTTTGAGCTCTGGGGACAGAACCCACCACCTCCCGCATTCTAGGCAAGTGCTCTACCACTGAGCTGCACCCCAGTCCTTTGTATTATTTTATGTTGCGACAGGGCCTCTCTGAGTTGCCCAGGCTGGCCTTGAACTTTGCCACCCTCCTGCCTCAGCCTCCCAAGTAGCCAGGATTACAGGTGTGCACAATGGTGCCCATGCTCCACCACTTTGAATATTCCTTTTCTTTACTATTCTTTATGACTTAGCGTTATTATATGCCAACTGATCCCCTGGTGGGTGTCCCATAGTCAAGTACTTACACAGGCACCTCTGCTGCCCTGGGTGGTCTCTCTGCTCCAGCAGACAGAGCAGCCACACACCCTCTGAACATGATGCCTTCCTCCACTCCGCCTGCCTGGAACTCAGGTGGCAACTTTCCCTTGCATCATATTTAACCAGAACTCATTTGCAGAACAGTGTTGCTGCCTGAGATGTGTTATGGTGGAATCAGGAGCCAGAGCCAGCTGCAGGGGGCCATGCAGGTGGCTCTGACCTCCTGGCACAGCAGGAGCAGCCCTGAACTGATCTGGCTCACTTCCTCTTCCATGCCTGCTGCCACAGTCCAGAATCTGTTGTTTAATTCATGAAGATTTCAACAAGTTTCCGGGATGTCTACTTTGCTTTGTTTAAATGCTACCACAGCTAATAAGTGCCAGAGCCAATATCTGCTACATCTCTGACAAGGGACTTGTATCCAGAATGTGTACAGAGCTATCATAACTCAGCAACCAGAAAACAAACAATCCACTAAAGCATGGGGGAAACTGAATAGGCATCCTCAGAAGAAGATATACAAGGGCCAATCAGTGTATGGGAGATGTTCAACATTGTTAGTCACCAGGAAATGCAAATTACTACACAATAAGATAATCACTTAATGGATAGCATTAGAAAACCTCACAATAGCAGGGTGTGGGAGCCCACACCTGTAATTCCAGAGACTCAGGAGGTAGAGACAGAGAAGGATCACAAGTTTGAGGCCAGCCTCTGCAACTTATTGAGGCTCTGAGCAACTTAGTGACACCCTGTCTCCAAAAAAAATAAATAAACAGGGCTCAGGATGTGACTCAGTGGTAAAGCACCCCTGGGTTAAGTCCCTGGCAACACTTAAAAACAAACAAACCAAAAAACCCCTCCAACACCCAGTACTGTAGTGGGTAACTGACCAGGCCTGGATATAAAGTGAACCAAGGACTGGGTCTCTAAGAACTGGGCCTGGGCAAGTGAGAGTTCTTGGCCCCTGTCCCCTCCAGCTGGGCTTAGGGAGGGACAGCTAATCAGCACCATTCACTCCTCCTTTTGGAATGTAAAGGACCCTCCCTGGGACCTAACCATGTCCCTTTGAAGTGTAAATGCTCCTGTGAAGGCTCGGGTTCAAGGCTGGAGATACTGAAGATCTTGTGAGCCAATTCCTTGCTTCTGTGAACAGTTTCCATTCCAAGACCCTCACGCACTGTCATTTATTGTTTTTTGAAACCTTGTGTTCAATTATGTTCTGTTTTAGACTAGAAAATCTATGACACTAGAGAGCCTGTAAGTGTCATGAAAAGTTGGTCAGGGGTGGTCTGGATTTTGGAGTGCTGATCTCCTCCAGGCCCAGTGGTGTGAGATAATCTGGTTTCTCTCATTCTCCAGGACAGTATTAGCAAGGATAGAATCATAAAATCATTAGCTGTTAGCACAGAGCAACCATGTGATGGGAGGCTCTGCTCCGAGGTGTCGACCCCCAGCAACGAGAATGCGTACCTGCACAGAGGTACGTGACTGCTTGGAGCAGCTTTTCTGTCTGTTTTTTTGTTGTCTGCTTTTAAATAATAGTCCCAAACTGGAAACAGCACAAGCATCCAGCAACAGATGGAGAACTGGGCAGGTCATGCACAGAGAATGGAACGGTGCTCCATGGGTCCAAAAATGAACAGAAGGCCCTGGAAATCAATGCGCAGAGCTGTAGTTTCTGAAGCCCAAGTGGACTTGCCCAGCTGCCACCTTGTCTTCTCCAGTTTGTAGCTGGCTTCCTGTGGATGGATCCTCATGGGCGTAGCTCACACAAACAACACCAGGGTCAGGAATGAAGTCCAGCACACACCAGAGTGCACAACTCATGGCCATCTTGGTTAGCAGCACCAGCCTGCTGTGATAGGAGTCTGGTGGGATTTGCTTGGTGTGGGGTCATCTGGGAAGGGCACCGGATGGTTAGGGAATGGAAATGCTCTCTGTCCCTGTTGGCCTTTGTCCAAACTGTTTGGAGGGTGGGTACTTTCAATGCTAAAAGTGTCCATCTCTGTGTGTTGCTACGTGGATCAAAGGCCTGCAAGGCCATAGGCCCAGAACCCCACATGTAACAGACACGTGTCCAGGGGAGGATGAGAAGCACCTGACTCCAAACAGAAACCAAACAAGCTAGGGAATGTGACTGCTTTGTAAAAGTCCCTATCATCTTAAAACTGTCCCAAATCCCAAGCTGTGAAGGCAACTGGGGGAGGGGGCAGGGTTCAGAAGAAAAGAATTCAGGAGAGGAAGAAAAAAATAGCTTCTCTTAATGAGATAAGAAGGGAAGATTGATTTTCTCTTGAACTTAAAATAGTGTGATTGTTTATACAACAAAACTAATGCTTATTTGCAAGACCTGGTAGGCAGGCAAAATGTGCACCAAGTTTGCAATGCAACAAAGCATGTTTTAAGTTAAGCAAGAAGCCATTAATTGTAAGTTGTTTTTTAATTAAAGTAGAAGGTCATGAGGTGGATCCTCTTCAGTATTCTGAGAGGGCCTCCAGGCTTCAGTTCATGAGTGTTGAGGTTATTTTTATCCCTGTACACTCTGCAGATGCTCAGAAGTTCAGAATACTGGAAGAGCCCAGACCTCTGTCATGAGGTCTTACCACCGAGCAAGAGGGCTCTGGGGTTTGTTCTGCCTCAAGAGCACTCAGACAGAGAGAGTAGATGTGTGGGTTCCTGTGCTGCTCGGTCGGTCCTGAGAGCAGTCAGAAATAATCACAGGTCCCCAGAGCTGCTTCTTTCTAGACGCTATGCAAAGTCAGCCGTGTCCCTTCTTCCTGTTTCTTTCTTTTCTAGCTTTTGTAGCTGGGGTTGTAAAAATGGGGCCCCCAACGTGTGCCCGCCATGCACCTGGGCCCTGAGACAACCAGGTCTGGTATGGACTTGTCCACTGGCCCTGGGGTGAAGGAAGCATCTCAGATGAAGGTGTTCCCTTACCTGCCAGGCATGGCCTGAACTCTGGCAAAGTCCAGGCTCCTGCAAAGGGCACAGGGGACCAGCATGTGTAACCACCGCCAGGTGAGGTGGCACCAACTGGTCCTCTGAGTGCTGCACCCATGGGGACTGCACCAAGCCGTCTTCCCTCCCACCACATAGAGGCCATCCCTTTCCCGGACTTCAGGGAGTGGGCTTTCTAGAGGGCCCCTCTGGGAGCCTGGTCACTGGACAGGGTGTAGTGGTGGTGTTGACTTCAGGCCATAAGAGAACTCCTTGGGGTCCTGGGGTCCAGGGGAAATCAGTGGGGCCAGTGCTCACAGAGCATCTTCACTAGGTGGTTGCTGAGGATGGGGGAATGTGCAGGGGGCCAGCTGTGCAGGGGGCTGCTGAGCACCAGGAATCAGGGCAGGAGCCCTCCTCAAAATGGCACCTTTTCTCACAGGTTAGAGTCAATGCCAGGGAAGCATGAGTGCCGGGTCGGGCAGTAAGTGGTTGACGTGGCTTCTATCAAGGAGTTGGCACTTCCCATCTTGAGGAATGTGAGTATGTGGCTCCTGTCTCCTGAACCTGCCTGTGCTTTGCATCACGGGAGTTGAGATGGGAACAGAATGGCATTTGCTCTTCCAGGGAGTTCAGATTTGCATTCTGTGATTTAAACTCTTCAAGCAGTTGAGCTGAGGAGATGCAGCATGATTCCCTGGGCTGCACACGCAGGCTCTTGGTCGGCACATGTTGACGCTCCGCATTAGGTAGAGCAGGAAGGCTCCCGAGTCCAGCTGCCTGCACCCCAAAGACAGCACTGCCCTGCCTTCCCTGTGGTTGTGTTCATTGTTGGCACTGAGGGTTTCTGCATCTGTGTTCTGAGGAATGTGCTCTCACTTTATTTCCTGGGGATCTTTGTCTGACTTTGGTCTTATGGTAATACTGGTCTACCTTGTCTAAGTTTAGGAAGAGTTTGGGAATGGTTGGGTTTCATTTTTTTTTTTTTTGATGTATAGAAGCCATACAGGCCTAAAAAGTTTTTTATTAGAAGCTTTTTAATTACTAGTTTAATCTCTTTTTTATATTTCTGCTGGTTTTTGATTTCTTTCTTTTTTTATTGTAAACAAATGGGATACATGTTGTTTCTCTGTTTGTACATGGCGAAAAGGCATACCATTTGTGTAATCATAAATTTACATAGGGTAAAGCTGTTTGATTCACTGTTATTTTTTTCCCTTCCTCCCCACCCCTCCCACCCTTCTTTTCCCTCTGTACAGTACTTCCTTCCTACATTCTTGCCCCCCTCCCTAACCCTAACTCTAATCCTAACACTAATCCCTCCCACCCCCGTTATGTGTCATCATCCACTTATTAGTGATATCATTCATCCTTTGGTTTTTTGAGATTGGCTTATCTCACTTAGCATGATATTCTCCAGTTTCATCCACTTGCCTGCAAATGCCATAATTTTATCATTCTTTATGGCTGAGTAATATTCCATTGTATCTATATACCACAGTTTCTTTATCCATTCATCAATTGAAGGACATCTAGGTTGGTTCCACACTCTGGCAATTGTGAATTGAGCAGCTATGAATATTGATGTGACTGTATCTCTGTAGTATGCTGATTGTAAGTCCTTTGGGTATAGGCCAAGGAGTGGGATAGCTGGGTCAAATGGTGGTTCCATTCCAAGTTTTCTAAGGAATCTCCACACTGCTTTCCAGAGTGGCTGCACTAATTTGCAGCCCCAACAGCAATTTATGAGTGTACCTTTCTCCCCACATCCTCGCCAACACCTGTTGTTGCTGGTATTCTTGATAATCGCCATTCTAATTGGGGTGAGATGGAATCTTAGGGTGGTTTTGATTTTCATTTCTCTTATTACTAGAGATGTTGAACATTTTTCCATATGTTTGTTGATTGCTTGTAGATCTTCTTCTGTGAAGTGTCTATTCATTTCCTTAGCCCATTTGTCGATTAGATTATTTGCATTCTTGGTGTAGAGTTTTTTGATTCTTTATAGATTCTGGAAATTAGCGCTCTATCTGAAGTATGATTGGCAAAGATTTTCTCTCACTCTGTAGGCTCTTTCTTCGCATTGCTGATAGTTTCCTTTGCTGAGAGAAAGTTTTTTAGTTTGAATCTATCCCAGTTATTAATTCTTTTTTTTTTTATGATAGAATATTTTTTTTTACGTTTACATAGGGTAATGATGTTTATTTTATTTTTCCCCTCCCCCCACCCCTCCCACCCTTCTTTTCCCTCTAAACAGTCCTTCTTTCCTTCATTCTTACCGCTCTCCTTAGCCTAACTCTAAACCTAACCCTAAACCTAATGCTAGCCCCTCCCACCCCCCATTATATGTCCTCATCCGCTTATCAGCGAGATCATTCGTCCTTTAGTTTTTTGAGATTGGCTTATCTCAATTAGCATGATATTCTCCAATTTTGACCATTTGCCTACAAATGCCATAATTTTATCATTCTTCATTGCGGAGTAATATTCCATTGTATAAATATGCCACAGTTTCTTTATCCATTCATCAACTGAAGGGCATCTAGTTTGGTTCCACAATCTGGCTATGGTAAATTGAGCAGCAATGAACATTGATGTGGCTGTATCTCTGTAGTATGCTGATTTTAAGTCCTTTGGGTATAGGCCAAGGAGTGGGATAGCTGGGTCAAATGGTGTTTCCATTCCAAGCTTTCTGAGGAATCTCCACACTGCTTTCCAGAGTGGCTGCACTAATTTGCAACCCCACCAGCAATGTATGAGTGTTGCTTTTTCACCACATATTCGCCAACACCTATTGTTGCTTGTATTCTTGATAATCGCCATTCTAATTGGGGTGAGATGAAATCTTAGGGTAGTTTTGATTTGCATTTCCCTTATTACTAGGGATGTTGAACATTTCTTCATATATCTGTTGATTACTTGTACATCTTCTTCTGTGAAGTGTCTGTTCATTTCCTTAGCCCATTTGTTGATTGGATTATATGTATTCTTCGTGTAGAGTTTTTTGAGTTCTTTATAGATTCTGGAAATTAGCGCTCTATCTGAGGTATGGTTGGCAAAGATATTCTCCCACTCTGTAGGCTCTCTCTTCACATTTCTGATAGTTTCCTTTGCTGAGAGAAAGCTTTTAAGTTTGAATCTATCCCAGTTGTTGATTCTTGCTTTTATTTCTTGTGCTACGGGAGTCCTGTTAAGGAAGTCTGATCCTAAGCCAACAAGTTGAAGATTTGGACCTACTTTTTCTTCTATAAGATGCAGGGTCTCTGGTCTGATTCCGAGGTCCTTGATCCATTTTGAGTTGAGTTTTGTGTAGGGTGAGAGATAGGGGTTTAATTTCATTCTATTGCATATGGTTTTCCAGTTTTCCCAGCACCATTTGTTGAAGAGGCTATATTTTCTCCATTGCATATTGTTGGAACCTTTGTCTAGTATGAGAAAATTGTATTTATTTGGGTTTGTGTCCATGTCCTCTATTCTGTACCATTGATCTACCTGTCTATTTTGGTACCAATACCATGCCATTTTTGTTACTATTGCTTTGTAGTAGAGTTGAAGATCTGGTATTGCAATACCCCCTGCTCCGCTCTTGCTACTGAGGATTGCTTTAGCTATTCTAGGTTTTTTATTCTTCCAGATGAATTTCATAATTGCTTGCTCTATTTCTGCAAGGTACATCATTGGGATTTTAATTGGAATTGCATTGAATCTGTATAGCACTTTAGGTAGTATAGCCATTTTGACGATATTAATTCTGCCTACCCAGGAACATGGGAGATCTTTCCATCTTCTAAGGTTTTCTTTAATTTCTTTCTTTAGTGTTCTGTAGTTCTCATTGTAGAGGTCTTTCACCTCTTTTGTGAGATTGATTCCCAAGTATTTTATTTTTTTCGATGCTATTGTGAATGGGGTAGTTTTCCTAATTTCTCTTTCTGAAGATTCATCACTTATGTATAAAAATGCATTGGATTTATGAGCATTGATCTTGTAACCTGCTACTTTACTGAATTCACTTATGAGTTCTAAAAGTTTTCTGGTGGAATTTCCAGGTTCCTCTAAATATATAATCATGTCATCAGCAAACAGGGATAGTTTGAGTTCTTCTTTTCCTATTCGTATCCCTTTAATTTCTTTGGTTTGTCTGATTGCTCTGGCTAGAGTCTCAAGGACGATGTTGAATAGAAGCGGTGAAAGAGGGCATCCCTGCCTTGTTCCAGTTTTTAGGGGGAATGCTTTCAGTTTTTCACCATTTAGAATGATATTAGCCATGGGCTTAGCGTAGATTGCCTTTATAATGTTTAGGAATGTTTCCACTACCCCAATTTTTTCTAGTGTTTTGAGCATGAAGGGATGCTGTATTTTATCAAATGCTTTTTCTGCATCTATTGAATAATCATGTGATTCTTAACTTTAAGTCTGTTGATATGGTGAATGACATTTATTGATTTCCGAATGTTGAACCAACCTTGCATCCCTGGGATAAAACCCACTTGATCGTGGTGCACTATCTTTTAATATATATTTGTATGCGATTTGCTAAAATTTTGTTGAGAATTTTTGCATCGATGTTCATTAAGGATATTGGTCTGAAATTTTCTTTCCTTGATGTGTCTCTGTCTGGTTTAGGTATCAGGGTGATATTGGCTTCATAGAACGAGTTTGGTAGGGTTCCCTCCTCTTCTATTTCATGGAATAGTTTGAGGAGTATTGGAATGAGCTCTTCTTTAAAGGTTTTGTAGAACTCGGCTGAGAACCCATCTGGTCCTGGACTTTTCTTTGTTGGTAGGCTTTTGATGACCTCTTCTATTTCATTGCTTGAAATTGGTTTATTTAAGTTGTGTATGTCCTCCTCGTTCAGTTTAGGTAGTTCATATGTCTCTAGAAATTTGTTGATGTCTTTGAGGTTTTCTGTTGTGTTGGAGTATAGATTTTCGAAATAGCTTCTAATTATGTTTTGTATTTCACTCGTGTCTGATGTGATGTTTCCCTGTTCATTCCGAATTTTAGTAATTTGAGTTTTCTCCCTCTTTCTCTTTGTTAGTGTGGCTAAGGGTTTATCAATTTTATTTATTTTTTCAAAGAACCAACTATTTATTTTGTTAATTTTTCCAATTGTTTCTTTTGTTTCAATTTCGTTGATTTCGGCTCTGATTTTAACTATTTCCTGTCTTCTACTACTTTTGGTATTGGTCTGCTCGTCTTTTTCTAGCGCTTTGAGCTGTAGTGTTAAGTCGTTTATTTGTTGATATCTAGTTCTTTTTTTGAATGCACCTCATGAAATAAATCTTCCTCTAAGTACTGCTTTCATAGTGTCCCAGAGATTTTGATATGATGTGTCTTTGTTCTCGTTTACTTCTAAGAATTTTTTTATTTCCCTCCTGATGTCTTCTGTTATCCATTCATCATATAATAGTGTATTATTTAATCTCCAGGTATTGGAGAAGTTTCTGTTTTTTATTCTGTCATTTATTTCTAATTTCAATCCATTATGATCTGATAGAGTACAAGGTAGTATCTCTATCTTCTTGTATTTGCTAACAGTAGCTTTGTGGCATAAAATATGGTCTATTTTAGAGAAGGATCCATGTGCTGCTGAGAAGAAAGTGTATTCGTTCTTTGTTGGATGGTATATTCTATGTATGTCCGTTAAGTCTAAATTGTTGATTGTGTTGTTGAGATCTTTAGTTTCTTTATTCAATTTTTGTTTGAACGATCTATCCAGTGGTGAGAGAGGTGTGTTAAAATCGCCTAGTATTATTGTGTTGTGGTCTATTTGATTTCTGGAATTGAGAAGGATTTGTTTGACGTACGTGGATGAGCCAATGTTCGGGGCATAGATATTTATGATTGTTATGTCTTGCTGATTTATGCTTCCCTTAAGCAGCATGTAATGTCCTTCTTTATCCCTTCTGACTAGTTTTGGTTTGAAGTCCACATTATCTGAAATGAGGATGGATACTCCAGCTTTTTTGCTGTGTCCGTGTGCATGGTATATTTTTCCCCATCCTTTCACCTTTAGTCTATGGGTGTCTCTTTCTATGAGATGAGTCTCTTGCAGGCAGCATATTGTTGGATTTTTCTTTTTAATCCAATCTGCCAGTCTGTGTCTTTTGATTGATGAATTCAGGCCATTGACATTCAGGGTTATTATTGTGATATGATTTGTATTCCCAGTCAATTGACTCATATTTGTTTTTGACATGATTTGGTTTCTCCTTTATTTGGCTATTCCTTTAGGCTAGCGCCTCCTGTTGCTGATTTGCATCGTTGTTTTTCATCTCTTCCTCATGGAATATTTTGCTGAGAATGTTCTGTAATGCTGGCTTTCTTTTTGTAAATTCCTTTAGCTTTTGTTTATCATGGAAGGATCTTATTTCATCGTCAAATTTGAAGGTAAGTTTTGCTGGGTATAAGATTCTTGGTTGGCATCCGTTTTCTTTCAGGGCTTGGTATATGTTGTTCCAGGCCCTTCTAGCTTTTAGGGTCTGGATTGAAAAATCTGCTGATATTCTTATTGGTTTCTCTCTGAATGTAATTTGATTCTTTTCTCTCGCAGCCTTTAAAATTCTGTCTTCATTTTGTATGTTAGGTATTTTCATAATAATGTGCCTTGGTGAGGGTCTGTTGTAATTTTGTATGTTTGGAGTTCTATAAGCCTCTTGTACTTCGTTTTCCATTTCATTCTTCAGATTTGGTAAATTTTCTGTTATTATTTCTTTGAATAGATTGTTCATTCCTTTGGTTTGTTTCTCTAAGCCTTCCTCAATCCCAATAATTCTTAAATTTGGCCTTTTCATGATATCCCATAATTTTTGTAGATTCTGTTCATGATTTCTTACCATCTTTTCTG
Organism: Sciurus carolinensis; assembly: GCF_902686445.1. Lineage (NCBI taxonomy): Eukaryota > Metazoa > Chordata > Mammalia > Rodentia > Sciuridae > Sciurus > Sciurus carolinensis. The sequence goes on along the minus strand of NW_025920131.1, from coordinate 1,196,701 downwards.
TTTGGCCAACTTTGCTTTCAAGATTAAATAATTTTTCTTCAATGTCTGAGGTTCTGTCTTCCAGGTGTTCTATCCTATTGGTTATGCTTTCTATGGAGTTTTTAACTTGGTTTATTGTTTCCTTCATTTCAAGGATTTCAGTTTGGTTTTTTTTCAGTATCTCTAACTCTTTATTGAAATGATCTCTTGCTTCCCGTATTTGGTCTTTTAACTGTTGATTGGTGCGATCATTTAATGCCTGCATTTGCTCTTTCATGTCCTCCTTCAATGCCTGCATTTGCTCTTTCATCTCCTCATTAGCTTCCCTGATCGTTTTAATTACGTACATTCTGAACTCCCTTTCTGACATTTCTTCTGCTGTGCTGTCATTGGGTTTTATTGATGTAGTATCTAGGTTTGTTTGGGACATTTTCTTCCCTTGTTTTCTCATATTGGTCAGTTGTCAGTGGGACCCTGAGATATTGCAGTTTTCCGCTATTGGCTTATAGTGTCCCGGTAGATTTCCAGTGTATCACCTCCCAGCCTTCAGTAGCCCGATGTCTTGGAGGAATCTGATAAAGCAGCTCATCAGAAGAAAACTGCCCCTAGCCCCCTACTGGTTCCACGGTTTGGAACTGGCTCTGTGCGGAAATGCTCTCACTGTGGGCCTGCACCTTGCAGCTGGCCGTGTGGGTGGAGCCCACTGCTGGAGTGTGGAAGGCTACCTTGGGAAGGCTCTAGCTGCCCTGCCCAGCTCCGATAAGCCCCCTCTATCTGGGCCTGCCACCCGGGCCGAGCTTTACCCAGTGGGCAGACTCACCCGTGGCTCTATTTCAGTCCGAGTCTCTCAATGCCTCCCCTTCTTAACTCCTGGGTTCTGGAGTGACTGGGGGTGCAGTCTCCCTCTAGGCCGCCATCTTGTATCGCCCCGTGAAAAGAGCCTGCAGCCGGAGTGGGCAGAGCCGCCTGAAGAGGTCTCTGGCTGCCCTGCCCTCATCCCAGAGGCTGCTTACGGATCGAGGCTCTCCGCTGGTTCGTTGCCGGAGTACGCTGCGCTGTAGTGGCTCCGGGACTCGGAGCTTGTTCTGGTCAGAAAGGCTCTCACTAGCGGGCCAGTTCCGTTCCGAGAACCTGGAGAAGCTGGCTGTGTGGGCGGGACCCATCGCCGGAGTGCGCAGGGCTGCCTGTGGATGACTCTAGCTGCCCTGCCCGGCTCCGATAAGCCACCTCTATCTGGGCCTGCCACCCGGACCGAGCTTTACCCAGTGGGCAGACTCACCCGTGGCTCTATTTCAGTCCGAGTCTCTCAATGCCTCCCCTTCTTAACTCCTGGGTTCTGGAGCGACTAGGGGTGCGTCTCCCTCAGGGCGCCATCTTGTATCGCCCCATGAAGAGATTAATTGTTGCTTTTATTTCTTGTGCTATGGGAGTCCTGTTGAGGAAGTCTGGTCCTAAGCCGACATGTTGAAGCTCTGGACCTACTTTTTCTTCTATAAGATGCAAGGTCTCTGGTCTGATTCCGAGATCCTTAATCCATTTTGAGTTTAGTTTCGTGCATGGTGAGAGATATGGGTTTAGTTTCATTCTGTTGCATATGGATTTCCATTCTCCCAGCACCATTTGTTGAAGAGGCTATCTTTTCTCCATTGCATATTGTTGGAACCTTTGTCTAGTATGAGAAAATTGTATTTATTTGGGTTTGTGTCCGTGTCCTCTATTCTGTACCATTGATCCACCTTTCTCTTTTGGTACCAATACCATGCGATTTTTGCTACTATTGCTTTGTAGTAGAGTTGAAGTTCTGGTATTGTGATACCCCCTGCTTCACTCTTTCTACCAAGGATTGCTTTAGCTATTCTGGGTTTTTTATTCTTCCAGATGAATTTCATAATTGCTTGCTCTATTTGAGTGCGGTACAGAAATGGGATTTTAATTGGGATTGCATTGAATCTGTATAGCACTTTTGGTAGTATAGCCATTTTGACAATTAATTTTTCCTATCCAAGAACATGGGAGATCTTTCCATCTTCTAAGATTTTTTTAATTTCTTTCTTTAGTGTTCTGTAGTTCTCATTGTAGAGGTCTTTTACCTCTTTTGTGAGATTGATTCACAAGTATTTTATTTTTTTCGAATCTATTGTGAATGGAGTATTTTCCTAATTGCTCTTTCTGAAGATTCACCACTTATGTATAAAAATGCCTTAGATTTATGTGCATTGATCTTATATCCTGCTACTTTACTGAATTCACTTATGAGTTCTAAAAGTTTTCTGGTGGAATTTCCAGGTTCCTCTAAATATATAATCATGTCATCAGCGAACAGGGATAGTTTGAGTTCTTCTTTTCCTATTCGTATCCCTTTAATTTCTTTGGTCTGTCTAATTGCTCTGGCTAGAGTTTCAAGGACAATATTGAAAAGAAGTGGTGAAAGAGGGCATCCCTGCCTTGTTCCAGTTTTTAGGGGGAATGCTTTCAGTTTTTCACCATTTAGAATGATATTAGCAATGGCCTTAGCATAGATGGCCTTTACAATGTTAAGCAATGTTCCCACTATCCCTATTTTTTCTAGTGTTTTGAGCATGAAGTGATGCTGTATTTTATCAAATGCTTTTTCTGCATCTATTGAAATAATCATGTGATTCTTAACTTTAAGTCTATTGATATGGTGAATGACATTTATTGATTTCCTGATGTTGAACCAACCTTGCATCCCTGGGATGGAACCCACTTGATCATGGTGCACTATCTTTTTAATATGTTTTTGTATGCGATTTGTTAAAATTTTGTTGAGATTTTTTGCGTTGATGTTCATTAAGGATATTGGTCTGAAATTTTCTTTCCTCGATGTGTCTCTGTTTGGTTTAGGTATCAGGGTAATATTGGCTTCATAGAATGAGTTTGGTAGGGTTCCCTCCTCTTCTATTTTATGGAATACTTTGAGAAGTATTGGAATGAACTCTTCTTTAAAGGTTTTGTAGAACTCGCCTGAGAACCCATCTGGTCCTGGACTTTTCTTTGTTGGTAGGCTTTTGATGACTTCTTCTATTTCATTGCTTGAAATTGGTCTATTTAAATTGTGTATGTCCTCCTCATTCAGTTTAGGCAATACATATGTCTCTAGAAACCTGTTGATGTCTTTGAAATTTTCTATTTTGTTGGAGTATAGATTTTCAAAATAGCTTCTAATTATGTTTTGTATTTCAATCGTGTCTGTTGTGATAGTTCCTTGTTCATTCCAAATTTTAGTGGTTTGAGTTTTCTCTCGTCTTCTCTTTGTTAGTGTGGCTAAAGGTTTATCAATTTTGTTTATTTTTTCAAATAACCAACTATTTATTTTGTCAATTTTTTGTATTGTTTCTTTTGTTTCAATTTTGTTGATTTCAGCTCTGAGTTTAACTATTTCCTGCTTTCCACTACTTTTGGTGTTGGTCTGTTCTTCTTTTTCTTGGGCTTTGAGCTGTAGTGTTAGGTCGTTTAGTTGTTGAGTGTTACTTCTTTTATTAAATGCGCTCCATGAAATAAATTTTCCTCTAAGTACTGCTTTCATAGTGTCCCAAAGATTTTGATATGATGTTTCCTTGTTCTCATTTACCTTAAGAGTTTTTAAATTTCCTTCCTAATATCTGCTGTTATCCATTCATCATATAATAGCATATTGTTTAATCTCCAGGTGTTGGAGTAGTTTCTGTTTTTTACTCTTTCATTTATTTCTAACTTCAATCCATTATGATCTGATAGAATACAAGGTAGTGTCTCTATCTTCTTGTATTTGCTAACATTAGCTTTGTGGCATAATATATGGTCTATCTTAGAGAAGGATCCATGTGCTGCTGAGAAGAAAGTGTATTCGCTCTTGGATGGATGATATATTCTATAAATGTATGTTAAGTCTAAATTATTGATTGTGTTATTGAGATCTGTGGTTTCTTTGTTCAATTTTTGTTTGGTGGATCTGTCCAGTGGTGAGAGAGGCGTGTTAAAATCACCTAGTACTATTGTGTTATGGTCTATTTGGTTTCTAAAATTGAGAAGGATTTGTTTGACATACATGGATGAGCCACTGTTTGGGGCATAGATGTTTATGATTGTTATATCTTGCTGATTTATGCTTCCTTTAAGCAGTATGAAATGTCCTTCTTTATCCCTTCTGACTAACTTTGGCTTGAAGTCCACATTATCTGAAATAAGTATGGATATACTCCAGTTTTTTTGGTGAGTCCATGTGCATGGTATGTTTTTCCCCATCCTTTCACCTTTAGTCTATGGGTATCTCTTTCTATGAGGTGAGTCTCTTGGAGGCAACATATTGTTGGATTTTTCTTTTTAATCCAATCTGCCAGTCTATTTCTTTTGATTGATGAATTCAGGCCATTAACATTCAGGGTTATTATTGTGATATGATTTGTATTCCTGGGCATTTGGTTCATTTTTTAAATATTATTTATTTATTTATTTTTTTGACAGCACTTGGTTCCTCCTTTATTTGACAGTTCCTTTAGGATAAGTCCTCCCTTGGCTGATTTGCTTCTTGTTTTTTATCTCTTCCTCATGGAATATTTTGCTGAAAATGTTCTATAATGCTGGCTTTCTTTTTGTAAATTCTTTTAGCTTTTGTTTATCATGGAATTATTTTATTTCATAGTCAAATTTGAAGGTAAGTTTTGCTGGGTATAAGATTCTTGGTTGGCATCCATTTTCTTTCAGAGCTTGAAAAATGTTGTTCCAGGCCCTTCTAGCTTTTAGGGTCTGGATTGAAAAATCTTCTGATATCTGTATTGGTTTCCCCCTGTATGTAATTTGGTTCTTTTCTCTCAGAGCCTTTAAAATTCTGTCTTTATTTTTTATGTTAGGTATTTTCATTAAAATGTGCCTTGGTGTGGTTCTGTTGTAATTTTGTGTATTTGGAGTCCTATAAGCCTCTTGAACTTGATTTTCCATTTCATTCTTCAGATTTGGGAAATTTTCTGATATTATTTCATTGAATAGATTGTTCATTCCTTTGGTTTGTTTCTCTAAGCCTTCCTCAATCCCAATAATTCTCAAATTTGACCTTTTCATGATATCCCATAGTTCTTGGAGATTCTGTTCATGATTTCTTACCATCTTCTCTGTTTGTTCAACTTTGTTTACAAGGTTAAATATTTTGTCTTCAATATCTGAGGTTCTGTCTTCCAGGTGTTCTATCCTATTGGTTATGCTTTCTGTGAAATTCTTAATTTGATTTATTGTTTCCTTCATTTTGAGGTTTTCTGTTTGGCTTTTTTTCAATATCTCTAACTCTTTATTGAAATGATCTTTTGCTTCCTGTATTTGCACTTTTAACTGTCGATTGGTGTGATCATTCAATGCCTGCATTTGCTCTTTCATCTCATCATTCAATGCCTGCATTTGCTCTTTCATCTCATCGTTTGCTTCCCTGATCATTTTAATTATGTACATTCTGAACTCCCTTTCTGTCATTTCTTCTGCCACGCTGTCGTTGGATTCTATTGATGTAACATCTAGATTTGTTTCGGGTATTTTCTTCCCTTGTTTTCTTATATTGTTCAGGAATCAGTGGATCATTAAGATATTGCAGATTTCCTCTATTGACTTATAATGTCCCTGAAGATTGCTAGTATATCCCCTCTTATCCTTCAGTAGCCTGAAGACTTGGAGGAAGTTGAGAATGAGGTTTTTCACAAGGAAGCTGCCTCTCTAGGGGTGGTGACCCTCAGGTGGGGTATATTCCCTGAGAGTGGGCAGAGGTGCCTCCACTTGTTGACCAATGGTCATTCAAAGGGGAACTAGGCTGCAGGCTGAGGCAAGGCCTGTTTGAGCCTGTGTCTCTGGTTTTACCATCCTTGTGGGAAAACCTCACCCGGCAGGGAAGACTCACCCGGTGGGGAGGTCTCACTGGTCAGTTCCCTCCTAGAGGTTCCCCTCAATCTACAACTACCGCCTGGGCTGGGCTGCCTTCCTCTGCAATGTTCCCAGGGGCCCGGATCTACCGCCTGGGCCTGGGAGCCTCACCCTTTGCAGCGGAGTCTCCTTAGGCTGCCTCTCCTCAGAGAATCTGCCCACAGTCCTGGAACCTTCGCTTCACTCCTAAGCGTGTCTCTGTGTGCCTCTTCCACCAAGAAACCGCCTAGTTCCTGGGACCCTGGTCTGCACCTAATCGCCTGGCTATGCGGTCCCTCCTCTGAGCCGCCACCTGGAGCGCCGTACAATAGCTCCGAGTCCCAGAGACCCGCCATACGCCTCTCGTTCCGGACAGCCGCCCGGTGTTCTGACGCAGTCACTAGGAATCCAAGGAACTCACTTTGCGTCTCCTCCTCCCGCCAACCGCCCGTAGCCCTAGGCAGTCACTCGGAGTCCAAGTGACCACCCTGTTCCTCTTCCTCCTCGGGGTAGCCCCCCGGATGTTCAGGAGTGGTCGCTCCGAGACCAAGCGACCCACCGCGCTCCTCCTCCAGGCAGGCCACCGGTGTTCAGGAGCGGTCGCTTTGAGTCCAAACAACTCACCACTCGCCTCCTCCTCTGAGCAGCCACCCGGAGCTCTGATGCAGTCACTCCTAGACCAAGAGACCTGCCGGGTTCCTCCTCCTCTTCCTGTGGGCAGGCCCCCCGGTGTTCAGAAGTGGTCTCTCTGAGTCAAAACAGTTCGCCGTGCCGCTCCTCCTCTGGCAAGCACCTGTAGCTCTGATGCAGTCACTCCTAGACCAAGCTATCCACCGTGTCCCTCTCTTCCTCTGGGCAGCCCCCCGGTGTTCAGAGGCGGTCGCTCTGAGTCTAAACAGCTCGCCACGCAGTTCCTCCTTTGGCAACCGCCTGTATCTCTGGTGTAGTCCCTCCAAGTCCAAGCGACCCGCCGTGTTCCTCCTCCTCCTCTTCCTCCGGGCAGTCCCCCAGTGTTCAGAAGCAATTGCTCTGAGTCCAAACAGCTCCCCACGCAGCTCCTCCTCAGGCAGCTGCCTGGAATCCCAGTGGTTGCTCCGAGTCAAAGCGCTGTGTTGAGCCGCCTCCTCTATGATGTTCCCAGTTGCCCGTGTTTACCACTCCAGCGGGGGGAGAGGTGTCTCACTGGGCAACTCTACTTCACAAAGTTCCCTGCATTCTGGGACTACCGCCCCATCCGGGACGCCTCCCCAATGGGAGAGACTCACCCGGCAGCTTTGAGTTGGTCCCAAGTCTCTCACTATCTCCTCTTTTGAATCCTGCATCCTGGAGCAACATGAAATGCAGCCACCCTCTAGTCTGCCATCTTGAAAAACCCCCAGTTTTTGATTTCTTACTGGATCAATTGTGGTATTTGTGCCTTTTGGTATTTTGTCCATTTCATCTAAGTTATATATTAATTTTATTTTGTAAACTTGATTGTGTTGACTAAAGTTTCATTTCTTCATTTAGCTCTTTTCCTGTTTTTTTTCTTAATCAGTCTACTGAAAGCTTTTTCAATTAAAAGGAACTTTTCAAAGAACCAGCTTTTCATTTTACTGATTTTCTATTACCTAGTCTTTGCATCTGTTTATCACATATCATCAAGTCCTGGATCAAGTTCAGGATCCTGAATAGAACATACCCAAACTCATCTCTGGAGACTCTCAGCCTAGTGGGAACACAGATAGGAGATGAGGACAGGGATCCCTCCAGCAGTGCCATGAGTGCAGTGCGGGGATGGCTGGGCCCAGGAGGCCAGGAAGGGGCTGAGTAGCTGATATCCACACTGAAGGGAGGAGAGGAGGAGAGTATGGGGGTGACGGGGAGCGGTGGTCCAGAGAGAATCTTCTAGATGGCAGGAGTGAGGAGGAGGAGGAAGGTGTGTGTGGGGCACAGGTGCAGGGCTCTGGGGCCCTGTTGAGGATTTACAGAGTGATTTAGGGAAATGGAACAATGTGAACTCATCTCAAGAGCTTTCCACTGCTCCAGGACTGAGGTTCAGCATGCCTCCAGTGGACTGGAAGGCCCTATGTCAGCTGACCCTGCTGCCTCTGAGGTCATCCGGCTGTGCTGAAGCCCACAGGTGTCAGGGTCATCCCATCCCAGGCTCTCAGACCCTTCCATCTTGGTTGCTGGCACACTGTCTTCCTGGGTTGTGCCTCTGCCCCTGAGCACCAGAGCACAGTTGAACAGCGCAGGGGTTTGGTGGTTGCCAAGACTGCTGCAGTTCAGAGCCAGCTGCTGAGGACCCTCGATTTGGTGGGGTCTTCTCCCCTGTTGGTGGGGCTGCAGCTCCCCAGCCCATGAGTTAGTTCTCTGCCTCTGCTGCACTCACCTCCACCCTCCTCACACTCCTTCCCCTGAAAACCTCCCCCTGCTGAGTTTCATGGGAGCAGTAAGAGAATGTGTTGTTTTTCCACCAGATACCTCCATCTAAATGTCCAAAGAGCAAGTGAGATGCTTTAATGAAATTCCAAGGAAAGAGTCTGACTTTGAGCATTGGATCAATACACAGAATTGATTTTTAATTCCTTTCAGCAGACAGAGTTCTGGGAGAAGAGGGTGCACGCCTGATGTCTACCTGCAGGGTTACATAAGCGCTCTTGTACTGACCACATCAAGAGATTGCATCTGTCTTCTTAATTAAGAAACAAAGACAGCTCTGGACTCTGATCAGCAGCACAGACCTTCAGGCGCGGCCCCCACAGGGCATTCCTACCCAGTTAGGGATTGGATTTCTTTTCTAGAGCAAAAATGTCTCTCCCATCCCCCAAACATTATTGCGATGAAGAAAGGAGAAGGAATTAGAGTTTAGCTTTTATAAAAACACAAAGATTAGGTGACAAAAATAGGAGTGTTTGAATAGAAAGGTTTTGCTGTTGACAGGTGGTGACAGGGTGGGCTGGAAGCTCTAGAAACCCCAGGGAAACAGGTGAGACCTTCCATCCAGGGCCAGTGTTGAGCTTGCAAGACCTGGGAAAGCAGATCTGACAAAGTTAAGAAATGTCTGTCATGTGTAAGAGCCTCACTGTGGGCAAAGGGTTATTTGAGTCCTTTTTAAAAATACTATGAAAAATGTAAGGAAAATAATTCTCAGGTTAGACCAGTGTGGCATGCCCATTGGTCCCCAGGGAAGCAGGACTGGCCAGGAGCTGACAGCACCGTGGGGTGGAGGAGGCCCAGGAGGCTCAGGTCCGCAGGCTCACCTCAGCATGGGTATCTGCCACACTTTGCAGACCAGAGCAGAGATGGAGCAGAGCAGGGGCATGGAAGGGGAAGGAGGGAGGCCAGTGCCCATGGGAAAGGTCTTGGGCTTCTAGGAAGCCCCCTGTAGGTCCAGCTGGGTTGATCGCTCATCCAGGACTGACCTCACCTTACTTGAGAGCTATCACATTGTTTTCCTAAATATTGAAATTTTCTCTGTCCATGGTAAAAAAAAAAAAAAAAATTTGTAAAAAAAGGAAGGACAATGTGAATTACTCAGGTCTTACCATGGCATAGCCACTGCTGGCATGTTTTGCCTGCCTGGCTGCCTAGTCTGTTTGTTCAGTCATCCAGAACGGAAGAAACAGCCCCTCCCAGTTTATAGGCCCAGTTTGTTTTTCCTACAGGCTGACTAAGTGATCTGACGTGGTCTCATATCTTAATAATCTTCAGAACTGAGGTTCATGATTGACTCTCTGAGTGGGCATTTCATCTTTGATCTACTGTGGTTACCTCCATGTCAGATACCTTGTTCCCAGTGGGAAGTAACCTTGCCATCAAGCAGGAGCTCTGCCTCTAGTGGGGCTGGCCTCCCACAGTGCCTGAAGGGTAGCATGGTGTGAGGAGCCTGGTTCCAGGGCCACTCTGGTCCTCTGTGGTGTGAGGACAGACTGTCTGGCACATTGTAGGTACCTGATTCAGTTTCAAGACACTTCCTGACCTCGATTTGCATTTTTAAGGTTCTAATGAGGTTTCAGAGTTTCCTTTGTTTGGTTTCTTTAGTCTAAATTATTGTGGAATTCTTCTTCCCATTCCCCCTTTGTAAGGCAGATGACCTTTTTATATTATTGATTCGGTTTTTCTGCTTGTCACTTAGTTCAGTCCTATTCAAATTTAACATAACATTTTACTTTATTTTTCTTCTTCCCTGTGCTTTTAAAAAAGCACTTATGCTTTTGGTCCACCTGGATTTATTTCAAATGTAACATGGGAGACAGTTGGTTTCCTTCCAGATACTTAGCTAGTTTTGCTAAAACCGTTTATGAGACAACTCATATCCAATCAGTGTATTTTGCTTCATAAGTCATGTTTAAATGTGTGTGCAAAATGCTCAAGGGCTGTCCCTCATCGATGCTGGACCTTCATTTCTGCATCAGTACCGCACTGTTTAATTACCATTGCAACATTGCTCCCCACGCATTGGTCCTCCTGCATTGTCCTGTGCTGGTGGTAGCAGCGTGGTGGCGTTGGCCGTTAGTGAGTGCAGACTGTCCGCTTGGAGGCTCCATCCTCAGAACACTGCCTCTGCGTTCCTGTTTTACTGAGGTCTTCCTGGTGGCAGTGTCTGCCAGGCAGAGCTGTCCTGAGCTGTGGAATTGAGGCCATGTTGGAGGTCACATGGGGTGATGGAGACTGTGCAGAGCAAGGGCCCTGTTGATGTGGAGGACGTGGTCATTTTCCAGACAGCCTCCTTCCCGTGGCTGTGGTGGGGTTCCTCTCTCTCCCTTCTTTAGCATCCTTCCTGGGGAGGCTGTTTGCAGGGCTCTGAGCAGCATGGTATCCTCTGCAGGCCCTACAGGCAAGCAGATTTAACTCCTCCTTGAAATGCGTGTCCCACCAAGTTGAGGCACCTTGGTGAGCCAAACCCCCAGCTGGGATTGTAGCTGAACTTCTCTTGCCCCCAGCCGCTTGCCAGTTGTCACCACCTCCCTGTAGTTGGCAGTCTGTTCTCCCCACTCCAGGAGGTTTCTAATAAAGAGAAGGACAGCCAGTGGCAGAGATAAGAGCTTTGCTCCAAAGTTCTAATAGTGGTAAAATTTTTACTAGCATGTGAAACTTTTTGAAAACAATCTGAATGCTGCTGGTGGTGAGGACAGTGGTCCCTGCACCTGTGGTCAGGTCTGCTGCCCAGCAGGTCACTGGCTGAGCATGCTCCATAAGGTGGTACTCACGCCTGTGCCTTGGCTGCCAGGCACAAGTGTTCTACCCCTGGAGAGCAGTTTCTTCATAGTGAGAGGGGTTTCTTGGACACAGTTCCTGGTTCCTGGGAAGGTGTGCAGGTGTGTGGCACAGAGTGTGGCTGGGGCCTGGGAGTGGGGCCCCTTGTTTTGGTCTCCAGGACTCCTCACTGTCTCAGTGGGGGGGCACCTGGAGAAGGTATACACACCTGCCTTGCAGCAGCTGGGCAGCCTGAAGGCGCTCTGCTCTGTGGGGCTTCCTTGGCGTGGTGGTTCTGGTCATCCTGGAGCACTGGGGTGACATCTGCCGTGCCTGTCAGGGCCCCTCCACAGCTGGGTCTGTATTTGCTGGGAGAGGGGCCAGAGTGGCTGTTGATCTGTCCCGGGGTCTCACAGCCCAAGCCTCCAGGCTGGTTCTCAGGGTCCGTGTCACAGGAGGGGTTCTTTATGGTGCCCCTCTGCCTGTCAGCTGGTAGGACCTTCTCAGTCCCAGGAAAGCTCTCCCAGCCAAGAACCTGTATGTTGTGGGATCAGCGATGGTGTGCTTGGGACCCTGAGGGGCTTGTAGGACATCCAGGAGGAGCCGCAGCCTGGCTACAGACCCTGACAGGGACACTGGGGAGCCGTGGAGCACCCTGTGCTGTCAGGCCTGGATGGGAGTGCCCAGTGCTATTCTAGACCTCTTGGAGCAAGACTCAGAGTTGGAGTCAAGAGACCAGCATTGCCATGGTACTCAGCCTTGCTGTCTCCTTTCTCTAAACCTGAGGTATTGGGGTGCCCTTTATTTTCTGGGTACATGTAAGCATAAGGTGTGGTCACTGTTGGAACCATTGTGAGGAATAAAATATTGCAAGAAGCCAGGAATTGGGGACTTAGTGCTTGGTGCTACAGGCTCCTAGGTTGCCCTTCTCATGAGCCTGCATGTGAGGACAGCCTGTGACACGCAGGGCCTTGTGAGTAGTGTGGCCAAGTGTCTCCATCCCCATGTGGGTTCCTGCAGAGGCCTTGGACCCTGAGTGTGTGTCATCGATGAGATTGGGAAGATGGAGCTCTTCAGTCAGCCCTTCATCCAGGCTGTGCACCAGACTCTGTCCTCACCAGAGACCATGGTTCTGGGCACCATCCCACCCCGGAAGGGAAAGCCTCTGGCCCTGGTGGGGGAGATCCGGGGCAGGCCTGACGTGAAGGTGTTCAGTGTGAGTGCGCCCTGTCTGCAGGTGCCCTGCCCTTGACTGCTCCTCTGCTCCCTACATGCCCCTGTGCTGCAGCATCACTGAGTTGAATCTTAGGGGTTTAGAATGTCACCATCCTCCACACACTGACGAACGTTGGGAGCCCCCAAGTGTCCCAACCTGCTGCCCTTCTCGGTCCCTCTCGTGCCTCTGTGTCTTCTCTGCTGCCCTCCTCTGTGCCTGCAAGTGCCCTTGGCAAGCTCCACTCATGCTGCCCCCACCCCAAGTTAAATGCTTCCCAGAGGCAGATGGTGAGTGGAAGGCACGGGCCTCAGCAACTTGGAGCAGAGCGAGCGCCTGCCTCACTGGTTGAAAGGACCCTGGCCCGCTAGCCCTGCTGGGATGTTGCCACCAGTGCATCCTGTGTGTGGCAGTGAAAGACCACATTGGGTTGGACCAGCCAGATCTGGGAGGCATGTGCACCTCCTTCAGGGGTGCACTCCCTTGGCCAGTGCCAACTGAGCACCTACTGTGTGCAGGGCACTGTTCACATCTTGGTGGGTCCGTTCCCCAGTGGCATGGGACCGAGTGCAGGAGCTGAGTGCCACAGATGCAGGAGGTGGTTCCAGCTGCTACCGAGGGCTGGGAAGAGTCCTGGCAGCATGGCTGGGTGGCCTGGTGGTGGGCAGCACTCAAGGGAGGTCTGTCCCAGGAGGTGATGTCTGAGTGAGGCTGGAAAGGTGTGAAGGCCTAGTCCTCATGTCAGTGGCCTCATAGCCAAGGGCCACCACCTGCCCCTCTGTGCACCACCTCCAAGGTAGAGGTTTGTGATGACAGTGTCTGTGGCCATGGAGGCAATGGTGCTGGAGGAGCAGAACATGGCACTTCCATGCTGGAAGGCTGGGCTTGGTCCCTTGTTAGCATCAGGGACCCGAAAGTCAAGGGAGGGTCAGGGGAGCTGAGGACCATGTCCAGAACTGTGTGCTGTGTCTTAAGATGAGGCCACGTCCCCACTCCAGAGGAGAGACTGTCCTCCAGCAGGGGTATCATTGCTTCTAGTGGGGCACCGAAGACATCAGCTCTGAGAGAGCTCCAGAAGGGGGCCACACACCCCGCTCTTCTCCAGCCACCATGCGTGTGACCCTTGTGGTCCTGGCTTAAAAACGAGAACCTTCATGTCCTTACCAGCAGACTGAGTGGTTGGCTTTTGTGTGTCTTGGGTCTTTTCTGATCTCCAGAGACAGTGGATGTCTGGATCTGTCTGAGAGTGACCTGTGCCCACGGTGTCCTGGAGCAGGCACCTGTGAGGAGACCTGACCAGGAGGCAGGCAGGGCCAGGGAGAGGGGTTCTGAGGAGAGGGGCGGGAGGATTCACAGCTCCTGAAGGAACAAGAGAAAGCAGCCAGCTCCAGGCCCCAGGTGGAGCTGCACAACTCTGCCTGGCTGAGTGAGCTCCAGGGTGGGGGGCATGCCACCCAGCCAGTGCCATCCGCTCATCACATTGTGCCAGGCAAGCAGCTAGTGGATGACAGACTTGGCCACAGGTCACTTGTCCTGATAGCCATGTGTGCTGCAACTAGAATGAAGAGGTGGCTGGCAGATATGGACTTCCAACCATGGTGCTGGAGTCAGGGAGTCAGGGCAGGACTGGGCCCAGCATCCTGTGTTGCCTCAGTGACCATCACAGGCTCTGGAGGCAAATGAAGAACTGAAAGTCTCAAAGTGAAAGTTTCAGCAAAAATAGAGACAATAGAAGAATCACAGAAAAATTTTACAACCAGGAAGTACAGTAACCAAATTTAAAACATTAATCTGTGGGCCCACCTTCTGAGGATGACAGAAGAAAGAACTAGCAGACTCGAAGATAGAGCAGCAGGCAGTATAAAAACGTCAAGAACGAGCCCTGGGGACGGATGGGACACAGTAGACCAGATCTCCCCGTGTTTGCTAAAGACAAACCTACAGATTCCAAAATCCTGCTGTGAACCACAGCTGGGTAAACCGAAGAAATCCGTGCCAAGAACCTCAGGAACAGACCTGTGGGCACTGACTCGAGTCCCAAGAGCAGCGAGAGAGAAGCAGCACCTGACTCTTGATGCACCGATATGCAGCTGGAGATGCCCATCGGCTCAGGGCCCCAGGGTTGGAGCAGCAGCCCAGCACCCAGAGGATTCCGTCCAGGTAAAGATCCGTCAGGAGCACGGGGGCAGGAGCACTGTGCGGAGGTCGAGCTGCATGCTGGTGGCAGTGTCTCAAGCTCCTGAGGTCATGTTTGACAGGTGAGGCAGGAATGGCAACACTCAGATGTGTAGGTAGACAAAGAAAGACAGTCTCCAGAAGGAAGGTATCTTCACGCATCTGCTGTCCAGCAGACAGGGCTGGGGAGCTGCGGCGGACTGGCCTCTCCCCCACTTAGTGAGCCTGGCACTGCTCCCTGCCCCATGAGGCAGGCACCCCTGCCGCCTGGAGGGGACCTGCCAAGCAAGCATTTGTGGGATGTGTCCAGCCATGGCTGGGTAGAAGGGAAGGTCAGGCAGGGTGGACAGGCCTCTGGAGTGGGCAGAAGGCCTCTCCACATGCCACTTGAGCACAGGCCTGAGGCAGGAGGAGGAGCAGGCTAGTGGAGCTGGGATGAGAGTTTGTCTCCTGTGACTTGCTGTCGAGTTCAGAGGGGACTTTGCCATTGCATGCTATTGGTTTCTGAGAGAGAAGTCACCGACTTGGTCTTCTGCCTTCTAGTCCACATTGTCGGGGTTTCTAGAGCCCCCGGCCTTAGACATGGTCAAGATGGCGCCTGACGCTGAGCCAGGGGCGGCCGGCTATACAGTAAACAACCAGCGAATTCCAATGATTGGCTAGTTAACGATGTGATTAGAGCATGCCCCCCCTCGTGTACCCATCCTGTGCCTGCAGCTGTCCGTGTTTATCTCGTGTACTCTCCCCTGATTGGTTGAAGTGTATATAAGCCTGGTGGGTGGGAGAGTAGCGGGCAGAAGCTGAGGAAGGGACGGAAGAAGCGGAAGAAGCGGCGGCGGAGACTGGAGCAGAGCTGGAAGCTGGAAGGAGCTGGGAAAAGGGAAGCTGAGAGTGCGCAGAAGCTAGGGGTAAGAGAAGCATAGGAAAGAAACTGTGCACAATAAACTTCCAAAGCTTCAGACGTTTGCCGTGTCTCTCTCTGCGGGCAGAGGGGACGCGACACCACATCACAGCATTGGCGAGGTTCTGAGCCACGTCACATCCTCTGCAGTGGGAGCTCGTGGTGTGATGAGCCTGGCACCTAGCCTGGTGCCTCGTGTCCCTGGCTGCAGCGGGGGTGCTGTCTGGCATCCAGGCTGTGATGCTGCCTGCCTGCCCCAGAATGCTCCTGCCTCTGCCCCCTGCTGTCTCCCCTAGGCTACAGCAGAAGCTGAACTGCCAATGTCAGCCATCATGTCATCCCACCTTGGTCTGCCCAGGTGCTTCCCTGACCTGCTGGGCACTGCTGCAGCTCCTGGTCCTGCTGGTTCTGACTGGAGGGAGACCTTCCAGACCCCATGAGGGTCTTGGAGGCGATGAAACTGCCATGGCTTGTGTACTGACTATGGCCTTCCTGAAGTTATATTGCTCTTTCAGAACATTGTCCATATTTTTTTTCATGACTTCTAAAGCCTATTGGTCTCTAAATATAACACTAAGAACTGTTTTTGTTTTGAACTTATTTCAGTATTTGGCTCATGGAAGCTAATTGTGAAAACAGTAGGTAACGGCCATGTTGATGCCTTGGAGGCAAAAGGAGAAAGCTTTTGTGGGTCGAGATTACTGGAAAGGGGTATGTGTACTTTTCCTAGTTTTCTAATTAACTGGGCAGAGCAGACCAGCAGGTCGGGGGCGTGTGTGGGGTGCTAGGTGCGCAGACTCTACCTTCCACAGCACATGTGGCGAGGGCCAGGATCCACCCATGCCTGCAGCCGGGGCACTGGCATGTCAGTGGGGTGCAGATTCTTCTGTGACTCAAGTCCGAGATGTTATTTGATTTTTCTGTTTTATAAAATGTTAATATAACCAAAAGCTACTTTAATAATAAGAATTCAGAGCCCTTTAAACTTGCTTCTTCCACAAAGCCATTTTTATTCTTTCAGTTCTCACTTTTGGGTTGTAGGATCATAAGCGTACTAGAGGCTAGGTCCCAGCTTCTTTCTATTTGGAAGTTTTTAGACCTCCTTCTCTTCTTGCTACATGTATTTTAGACAAACAGGACATAAACTGTTTTCTTCATAGCAGGAATTCAATACTGTCCCCGGTTCACCGCACCTTTGTTCTTTGGATGCAAAACCAGGCCCGGGGCTCTTTCACCAACTGCTGGATACTACAAGATCAGAAGTCAATGGCAGTGGGTACTTTTTGTAGAAATTGAGAAGCAAATCCTGAAATTCACATGAAAATACAAGGGGCCCAGCCAGAATAATTTGCAAAATGGACAGTGTTGAAGTACTCACCCTTTCTGATTTTAAAATTTACTCCACAGTAGTTGAGACTGTAGTACTGGTGTCAGGGTGCACATGTAAACCATTGGAAGAGAGTGGAAGTTCAAAAATAGACTCTTGTGTCTATGACCACTTGATTTTCCATAGGGAGACTGGGCAGCGTAATGGGAAAAGAGCAGTGTTTTCCACAAATGCAGCTGGAAAACTGAATATCCACATGCAAAAGAATGAATTTGGACCCTTCCTTTACACTGTGCACAAAATTAACTCAAAATGGTTTATAGATTTAAATTTAAGAGGTAAATCTATAGAACTCTTGGCAGAAAATATAGGAGTAAGTCTTTGTGAACAGCAATTGGGCAAAACCTGCTATGAAAGAACACCCAGAACTCAGACAGCAAAGGAAAAAATAGATAAATCAAATCACACCCAAACCCTAAACCTTTGTGCTTCAAAGGACCCAGCAAGAGTAGGAAAGAGCACACAGAGGGGAGAAGATGCTGGCAAATTATGTATCAGATGAGCCCAAATCCTAGAACAAAAAGACAACTTTAAGAACTCAACAATAAAGTAAAAATAAACCCATAAAAATAGACAGAGACTCTGAATGGGTATTTCTCGACAGAAGCTATACAGGTGACCAGTAAGCCCATGAAAGGCTGGGCAGTGTCAGGGGCGGCTGGGAAGGCACACCCCTTGGGGCACCTGAAATATGACTGAAAGAAAGAAATGGAAAATGGCGGGCGTTGGTGCCTTCACACTGCTGGTGGGATCTCAGTGGTGCTGAAACTGGAAAACAGGTGTAGTCCCTCAAAAATTAAATTTGAGTCACTCTGAAAACCAGCAATTCCACTCCAAGATATTTACCCAGAAGAATGGAAAATATGTTCACAAAAACCTTCAATGAATGATCACAGCAGCATTACGGCCAGAACATGGGAATCACCCCAATTCTGCGAAGGGATAAAAGAAACGTGATACCTTCATACAGTGGGTGTTATTGGCAACACAAAGAACTGAAGTATTAATGGTTTCATTGTGCAACATGTGTGAACGAGTGTCACCTCATGCTGAGTGAAAGTAGCCAGGCACAGATCACATACCTGTGATTCCACTTGTAGAGAATGTCCAGGAGAGGCAACATTACTGAGAGAGCAGATAGAAGTGGCTGCCAGGGGCCGGGGAGGGCAGAAGGGGGTAACTGGAAGGGGCTTCTGTTGGTGATGAAATGTTATTAGATAGCGGTGAGGATTTTAAACTCTGAATGTACGCAGTGCTGGGGATTGAACCCAGGGCCCTATGCTTGTGAGACCAGCACTCTACCAACTGAGCTATATTCCCAGCCCTAGAATTCTACTCTTGAGGTGAATTCTATGATATATGAATTACATCTCCATAAAACCACCCCCCTCGCACACACATACACACAGAAATCAGGTAGAAGAGCCAAGTGGAGAAGAAGTGGCACCACTCCCCTCTCTAGAAGACTTGGTCACCACTTAGACATTGACCCACATCCCTCTCCAACATGGCAGAGGGCCCCACATGGAGTGAAGCATGGTGCCAGCTGGGGTGGCTTCCCCTTCTCACAAAGCCACTCATCTAATCCTGGTTGCCTCCTGAAGACCCCACCCCCACATGCCATGCACTGAGGGATCAGGGTTCCACACATGAACCTCTGGGGACACAGTCAACTCTGAGCAGGCCTGCTGGGGGCCAGCTGCTCCTCCTCTCAGGCTGCCAGCACTGACCTCTGCAGGCCTACAGTGCACCCTCCCTCATACCAGATGGCTTTGCTTGTGTCCCCCTCTGTCCAGGTGCCCTTCCGCATTGACCACCTGTCAGGGTCACGTCCAGATGCACCCAGCTGTGGAAGCCTTTCTGAGCCCTGTTGCCTCCCACCCAGGACCTGCTACCTCTCTGGACCCTTCCTGGGGAATCTTGGATCTCCCCCATCCTTGTTCATACTACATCTCCTCTAGTCTGCCACCTCCATGAGGTCGGTGTCCTTTCTGTGGCATCCCACCCTCGGCCCTGTGCCCATAAATGTGGGGGCCAGGGGAGGCACAGTGACAGGAAGCATCAGCCCTGCCCTCTCCCTGGTGCCTCTGCCCCTTTTGTTTTGGCAGACGTGTGGTGAGGGAAGAACTGAACACAGGGGCAGGGATGCCAGGATTGCTTCCCGTGCTTGCTTGTTGAACGTCCTTGTGTTGTAAGGGTACTGCCTATGGAGAACACGCTGGGGTCAGGAGGCTGAGTTATGGTCTGCACCTTGTCATCCTTGCTTCTCTGGCTCAGCCCCCTCCTCCTCCAGGTGAGCCAGGGCCCCTTGCAGCACTTGAGTCCTCCAAGCCCCTGGCGAGCCAAGTAGACGTACTGACCTTGGGAGCATGCTTGGATTCTGGGTGTCCCTGGGTCTCAGTCATTTGCTGCTCTGGTGGCTGCTTCTGCTCCATGTTGACTGTCCATCTGCCCTACCCACTCCCTGCCTTCCTTACAGCTCTTGGTTCACACTCTTCCTGAGTCAGGATCCATTAGCACTCAAAGTTGCTGTCCTATCTTATTTATTCATTTATTTATTTATTTATTTTGGTACCAGAGATGGAACCCAGGGGTGCTTAACCACTGAGCCACATCCCCAGCCCTTCTTATTTTTTTATTTTGAGACAGGATCTTACTAAGTTGCTCAGGCAGGCTTTGAACTTGGATCCTCCTGCCTCATCCTCCCCAGCTGCTGGGATTGCAGTGTGCGCTACCTCACCTGGCTTGCTGTCCCTTGGGCTGTCTCTGCAGAGCTGATGGTGGGACTGGAGACACCTGTCCTGTCTCAGACCTCCTGCTGGCCTCCCAGCCTTCCCAGCTCTCAGGGTGAAGGAAAGGAGGGAGGTCTGAGGCCTGCTCCCTCCTTCCTCCCACAGGTCACCAAGGAGAACAGAAACCACCTTTTACCGAATATCATGGCCTGGGTGCAGAGCTGTGGGAAGTGAGACCGGCTGGTGCCTGTTGTGCTGCCCTGCAGAGATGCCCACTGGAGCTCAGCCTCCTGCCCTGTCTCCAGCTGCATGCCTCCATGCATCTGGACCCTGTGGCCAGGGAGACTGACAGCTGCTTCCATAAACATTTGGCAAGTCCAGGTGACCTTGGGCTGACCAGTATCCCCTCACAGCCTGTTCGTGCTCAGGGCTTTCTGTTCATTTCCTCTTCAGTCATCTGCGTGGTCAGGGTAAAGTGGGAACTGAGCAGAGGTGCTCAGTCCCTGGAATTTGTCCCCTTTGAAGTTTGTCCTTGTGTGGTTGGTGGACAGTGAGTTCACTGCCCGTCGATTTTGCGTGTCATGGAAATAAAACCCCTCTGCAGGCTTCTGTCTCCAGCACTGAACTGTTATTCCTCAGAAAGCCATTGGGGTTCCCTCCCCATCTCTTGTGTATTCTTCGTTAGTTGCTTAATAAAATTAAAGCAAATGTAGTGTTTCAAATACATGAGTCCTTGTGTGGCTGGCCTTTGGAGTGTCCTGCCACCTGCCACTCAGACTGAAGGGTGGCAAGGCCTGGGCCCAGGTTCTTTCAGAGCCCTGCCTGGGCTGTGGGCTTGGGTGCATTTTTTTAACCTTTTTGAGCCGTTTCCCTTCCAGGTAAAGGCAATGGTTGTCCTCAAAGCAGGTGGTGAGACTGCAAAGGGAACTGTCCTCAGCACTGGGCTGTGCAGTCGAGAGGAAGGCTGCAGAAGTCTGGGTCAGCCCCCAGCAGAGTGCCGCAGAAGAGGGAGGTAGGAAAGCCTGGGCACCCTGGGATTCAAAGATAATGGTACTGGAGTGACAGCTCTGTGTTTGTAGGTCACTTTGGGTGATGATCTGTGAGTTTGCAGGCTTTTTAGCAACTAGCGTCAGCTACAGAATCACTGGCATAAAGGCAGTGTGTCCCTGCTCTGTGACTGACAGGTCTGTGCATGTGCAGACAGGTGTCTGAGCAGGGCGCTGAGCAGTGCTGAAGCCCAGGCTTGAGCACAACCAGGGCCTGCCACCCAGGGAAGGCCCCATGTCAGCTGCGCTCTTCCTGGGCAGCTTTCAAGCTTGACCTGGACATTTGTGCTTGAGGGGTTGCAGCAGGAGGCCTGCTGGCCTGGGGACACTCCCTCACAAAGGGCCTCCTGCCCAGGGGAGGAGGTGCTGTCTCCACTGACCCTGCCCTGCTGGCTCCATGCTGCATCAAGGTGTCCACCAGGCTGGCTGACTGCAGCCACAGTCACCAGGATGAGGAGCACTGACCAGTGTGGGTTATGGCCTTCAGTGGGCCAGAATGGCCACCACCAAACCTGGGAACCTAACCTCATCAAAATTGAGGATATCAAGCCCTGCAGGGGCCCTGCCAACCCCAGGAGAGTGGTGGAGGGAGGGGGCAGGCAGATGTCCCTGCTGTGTCCTCCTGGGCCCTGCACCCAGACCTGGGCTGCTGCCTGCCCAGCTGAAGCAGGACCCCACATACAGCACCTTTCCGGGGTTTCTGGGCAGTAGTGGCGTGTGCACAGGGTTCCCTGGGCTCCCGAGTAGAAACGTGTCCCCTCTGCACTTGTCCCTCAGAGCTCTGTGTTTCAGGATGACTGTTGGCTGAACTCTGATTTTGTCTTAAATTAGGAAACCAATGAAACCTACTTCAAAACAGATGGAATGGCTATTTTGGGATCTGTGCTTGTGGGGGCAGGGGTGTTGCTCTTCCTGAGTATGGAGCTGGCTCCGTGGCCTGGCTGTGGGCTGGGACCAGATGTGAGGGGTATTTGGGGCTGAGTGGCTCTGGAGCATGTGCTCTTTCCAGCACACCCTGCATGCCTCTGTCAGGCCTTCTGCAGGTTTAGTGTGCACGTGCCCCAAACC
This sequence comes from Sciurus carolinensis, assembly GCF_902686445.1. Classification (NCBI taxonomy): domain Eukaryota; kingdom Metazoa; phylum Chordata; class Mammalia; order Rodentia; family Sciuridae; genus Sciurus; species Sciurus carolinensis. The sequence goes on along the minus strand of NW_025920131.1, from coordinate 1,175,139 downwards.
TCACAGGTGACGTGTAGCTGTGATGCTGTGGCAAGTTCTGCCATGATTCCTGTATTGCCATGTCAGAGAATGCTCAGGGGCACGTGGGAGATGTCATACAATCCCTGTCACCAGTCAAGGGCCTGAGGAGGGGCACTGGCAGTCCAGCAGTCAGACTGGGTCTTAAGGAGAAATGCCCTCCGGGGTGCACAGAGCAGATGCAGTGCTGCTTGTGTGAAGAATTTTGGCTGGATGAGAGGCTGGTGGGATGCAGAGCAGGTTGGGGAAGGCTTGCAGCCCCACGCCCTCCTCTCCTGGCAGCCCTGGTCAGACACTCCACGCCAGGCTTACAGATGGACTCCTCTTAGCTCTGAACAGGTGACTTGGGGAGGAGAGGACGAACCTTTAAAACTGGCCACCAGGGAGATGCTCCCCGTAAGGTTGCAAGTTCAGTTGTTCACCCCAACCCCACCCCAAGTCCCAGGGTGCTGGTGATGGCAGGACGCCTTGCCCCTTTTTCCCTGCTGCCTTGGCAGGGGCCACATCCAGGAGGACTGGCCCTGTGTGCTTATGAGTGGATGGGAAGGGAGACTGGGGCCGAGGCACAAGCAGGTCTGTGGGTAGCAAAGTGCTAGTGTCAGGGATCTGAGAGGCGTTCACCAGACAGGAGTCTCAACAAGATGCAGAAGGGAGCCGTCCTTCTGAGCGTGAGGGACATGTTTTAGAAATGGCAGCAGACTCAGCAAAACTCAAGCACCAGATGCAACAATAACTGTAAATAATTTAATTCCCAAAACAAAGGCTGTGCAAGTGTGCTCGTGGTGGGGCATGTGTGTGGAAGCACGAGTGTGGAAGACAAGTATGCAGGCCAGGGAAGCACTTGGCAGTGTAGGCAGGTGGAGGAGCCCCCGTGACCCTGGCCTCCAGACCTGGTCCCCTTACCAATGGAAAGGCATTTGCATTGTTCCAAATGTTGGTGAAGATGTGTAAGAACACCATAACTTTCACATATGTATTTTTATCTGGACATACTCATTGACTTGAGCACTCTATCTGATACCCATGTGTAATTTTTCACTCCAGTTGGTATGAGAATTATATTTCTGGCCCATGGTGATGTTTTGTAACATCTGCTCCTTTCATATGCATTTCCCCCTCAGCCTCAGCTAGTTTTCCCTCATTCAAGCATTGGTCAATATTCAGGTGCTGATTTGGGGAGATTTCAGTGGATCTCTGGAGCTTGCTCTGTTTGCAGCTCAGAAAAGAGAGAACTCCAGAACCTGAATAGAACTGAACTCTGATAGGAACTCCAGCTCCTACGGTCTCCCCACTGAACCAACACCATATTTTCATCTCAGACCACATGCTTCTCCTGTGTCTGTCTCCCTTCATAGCAGCCTGGAAGCTCTGTCTAGGTGGGGAGCTGGGAAAACTTTACAACCTTGTGCCTTGGCATGTTTGTGTCTCCCTGCCATGAGATTACTGTTCCATGATTTCTATTATCCTACATCTGAAAATCATTATTTTATGTTTCTGAAATTTTTTTTTTTCTAATTGAAATCAGAACGTTTAATCTGGCCCATGATACTTAGTCTTCTCTGGAAGTAGAAGCAACCTAATTCATGTTGTTTACTTAATTTCTTTAACCTGGATATGCATAATGACTGTAGCCATTCTCCAATCCAGTGACATAAATACCATGACAGTGATGCAAATGTTCTCATACCCATTGCCTTACTTAGAATGATTTGAATTTTATGCTGTAGGCAACTAGGAATGAGACTTTTGTATTTTTAAAGCAAGATGTGTTTATCCTTTTAATAAATATTGATAGATTTTTCTCCCCAAATTTTAAACTTCAATTTATAGAAGCAAAATGAGAGTATTTTTCCCTGTTTTTCTCTTAACATTGTAATTCTCTTAAAATTTTTCCAGTTTATGTTTATGAAATAATTTCTCCTATGTAACCATTATTTATACTTGACAAAGAATCTTAAGTTTTATAGTTTTTTCAATTACTTGAGATCTTTAGTAATATTTGTAGCTTTTAGTGTAGAAGATTTGAAAACCTTTTCCTAGGTTTTTCTAGTTTTATGCAGTCATTTAAAAAACATGTGTTTGTTTGTTGTTGGCATGTAGAAAATTCAATTATTTGAAAAAAAATTAGTCTTGTATCTAATGGCCTTGACAATTTTATTTGTTACAAGCTAAGAGTGTATTTTTTTATATTCTAGGTGTACTATTATTTTATCTACTAATAAAGACAATTTTCTTTCTACATCTTAAACCATGTATGTGTGTGTTTTTGTATATATATATATTTTCTCTTTTCTGTTTTCTGTCATTCTGCGAATAAGGCCTGTGGGAAATTTCTGAATAGAACTGATGATGGCTGTTAGACTCGTTCCTATCTCAGGGGAAAAGCTGTCAATAGTTCAACCTTAAGTGCCATAGTTGCCAAAAAATTGTTTCTATCAGATAAGAATGCTTCCTTCACTCATTTAAAAAATATAATGATTGTTTGTTAAAATTGATTGCTTTTTATATTATTTTTTATTTTTACAGACTGCATTTTGATTCATTGTACACAAATTGGGTACATCTTTTCATTTCTATGGTTGTACACAATGTAGATTCATACCATTCATGTAATCATACATGTACATAGGCTAATGATGTCTGTCTCAGTCCACCATTTTTTATACCCCTGCCCCTTCCTCCCTCTCATTTTCCTCTATGTAATCTAAAGTTCCCCCATTATTCTCTCATTTGCCTTCTCCCAACCCCCATTATATATCATCATTCACTTATCAGAGAAAATAGTTACCCTTTACTTTTTTGGAATTGGATTATTTCACTTAGCATGATATTCTACAATGCCATCCTTTTATCTGCAAATGCATAATATCATTCTTCTTTTTGGCTGAATAATATTCCATTGCGTACATATACCATAGTTTCTTGATCATTCATCTGTTGAAGGGCATCTAGGTTGGTTCCACAATCTAGCTATTGTGAATTGAGCTGCTATCAATATTGTTGTGACTGTGTTACTGTAGTATATTAATTTTAAGTCCTTTGGGTATAAACTGAGGGGTGGAATAACTGAATCAAAAGGTGGGTCCATTCCAAGTTTTTTGAGGAAACCCCACACTGCTTCCAGAGTGCCTGTACAAATTTGCAACTCTACCAGCATAATAAAAATGGACCTTTTTCCCCACATCCATTCCAACATCTATATTGTTTGTGTTCTTGATAATTGCCATTCTAATTGGAGTAAAACAAAATCTTAGAGTTCTTTTAATTTGCATTTCTCTAATTACTAGAGATGTTGAACACTTTTTCATATGTTTATTAATTGCCTGCATATCTTCTCCAGTAAAGTGTCTGTCCAGTTCCTTGGCCCATTTATTGATTGATTTCTTTGTATTTTTGGTGTAAAGTTTGGTAAGTTCTTTATAAATTTTGTATATTAGTGCTCTATCTGAAGTGCATGTGGAAAAGGTTTTCTCCTACTCTGTAGGCACTCTTTTCACATTATTGATTGTATCCTTTGCAGAGAAAAAAACATTTCAGTTTGAATACATTCCATTTATTGATTCTTGCTTGATTTCTTTTGCTTTGGGAGTTTTTTTTTTTTTTTTTTTTAAGGAAGTTTGATCCTGAGTTAACATGATGAAGATTCGGGACCATTTGTCTAATATTTGGTGCAGAGTTTCTGGTTTAATTCCTAAGTCCTTGATCCATATTGAGTTGAGTTTTGTGTCGTGAGAGCTAGAGGTTTAATTTGTTTTACTGCATATGGATTTCCAGTTTTCCCAGGACCATTTGTTGAAGAGGCTATTTTTTCTCCCTTGTATGTTTTTGACTCCCTTTTCTACTATGAGGCAACTGCATTTTTGCAGGTTTGTCTCTGTCTTCCATTGTGTACTACTGGTGTACCTGTCTATTTTGGTGCCAATACCATGCTGTTTTTGTTACTATTGCTCTGTAGTATAGTTTAAGCTCTGGTATTGTGATACCTCCTGCTTCACTTTTTCTGCTCAGGATTGTTTTGTCTATTCGAGTTCTCTTATTCTTCCAGATAAAGTTCATTGATTTCTCTATTTTTATAAGGAATGTCATTGGGATTTGAATTCAAATTGCTATGAATCTCTATAGCACCTTTGGTAGAATGGCCATTTTAACAATATTGATTTTGTCTATCCAAGAACATGGAAGATTTTTCCATCTTCTAAGGTTTTCTTCAATTTCTTTCTTTAGTGCTCTGTAGTTTTCATTGTAGAGGTCTTTCACCTTCTTTGTTAGATTGATTCCCAAGTATTTTATTTTATTTTTTGAGGTTATTGTGAATGGAGTGGTTTTCCTAATTTCTCTTGCAGAGGATTCATCACTTATGAATAGAAATGTGTTAGATTTATGCATATTGATTTTATATCCTGCTACTTTACTGAATTTATTTATTCTAGAAGTTTTCTAGTGGAGTTTTTTGGTCCTCTAAATATAGAATCATGTCATTGGCAAATAGTGACTTGAGTTCTTTTCCTATTTGTATCCCGTTAATTTATTTCAATTTACCTAACTGCTCTGACTAGTGTTTTAAGGATGATGTTGAATAGAAGTGGTGAAAGAGTGTGTCCCTCTCTTGTTCCAGTATTTAGAGGGAATGCTTTTGGTTTTTCTCCATTTAGAATGTTGTTGGCCATGGGCTTAGCATAGATTGTAAAGTGCTTTTTAACCTCTATTGTGATGATCCATGATCATCAGATGGAGATTTTTGCAATGTAAATTGATTTTCCAAATGAAATGCAATCATTTTTATCAAACTCCAGGTTTGAAGGGAGGCAAGGGACGTATCTCCACCAATTAGAGCACTGGAAACTGCACCAGACTGACAAGCAGATGCAAATGCACTCCACAGATAACCATCTCCAGCTCAGCCATCGAATCCTCAAAGATAGAGCACCAGAGGAGAGAAAGAACTTTGGTGAGGAATGATCATGTTAGCATGGAATTGTGCACCATGAGGACAACCCCACAGAGTGGCAGGTGGCAGGCAGAGATGAAGACACAAGTCAAAATATACCATGAGAACATGAAGCAGGAGGGAAGGGGCTTCCCTCAGAAACTGGAAAGTCTGAGGATAAGTGACTAGAACATAGCTACGTGGAAACCCTGGCAGTAACAGCCTCAAATAGATTGCAGATTGAAGTGTGAAAGGAAAACCTCTCCTAACCATCAATGCTATACTGGTCAGCAAGTGGACAAGGTCTATGCCCACCATGGGTACTGCTCTGCAGGTGCCCCAGGAGACCACACAACTTCTGTCTCATCATGGACCAGAGGACAAACTGCTAATCCATCAATATGAGGAGTGAAAACAACAGGCTCTATTTTTCTAGGGCAACATTCAGCAGTAGAGTAAACCACAGCTACATGTGACTCTAGTGACTAATCTCAGCAAGATGAGTTTCTCATGAAAAAACTTTAGTGAAAAACACACAGATGCAGTGTGGAATCACACACCAAGGAGGTACTTTAGAGTAAACTGAGAATGTCCTAATGTGGTTTGTGCCTAATTTAGTGCCTATTGGCTCAGCTCATTGAGATTCCTGAAGGTGACCAAGGGAGACAACTCTACAGTCACAGAGTGACTGCAGCATGAATGACTGAGCTCCTCAAACTCTCCAGTGTTCTTCCCCAGCAGAGGAACTCCACAGGTCAGCCTATCCCCTGGGTGTGTCCTTGGCACCCCAAGGCACAGACATGTTCCCTCAACACCAGTGGGGCTGTGTCCCCAATAAATCCACGTAAGTCAAAATACACCAAAATCCATCTAACCACTGCACCTCTCAGCTGAGCCACACAGGGCCCTGAGGAGGTCCCCATCTCAGAGCAGGAGGCGACTGGGAGTGGCACCTCACCTCTGCCTGCATGCTGCACATCTCCAACGTGTCAAAAGAGCAGAATTCAAAGTAGATTCTATTGCATGTGCCTCAGTTTTGCACCATTATAAAGTTAAAAAATTATAAGTGAAACCACTAAGGCTGGGGACTTCCTGAAGACACTGAGGCCTGGGGAGGGGAAACAGACAGAGAGCCCAGAGTGCATCCCTGGCTCATGTAACTGGTCCCTTGCTTCCTTTTCTGGAGTCTGGCAAGGGAGTTGTGCTGAACCAGGGGGCCCTGAGCTGTGGAGCCTCAGGCAAGCCTTCTGTGTGCTGGACATTTCCTTGGCTGAGAGGGGAAACAGCCCTAAAGCATTATGTGGGTGTGGGAGGACCCTGGGCCGTCATGCTTGAATAGTGGCAGGTGTCTGTCAAACTTTATGACAATGTTAGTTTTCCGGCGGATCTTTGGCCCAGGTCTTAGACCTCCCCGTAAACAAGTTTCTGGGTCATCGGTCCCCAGCACTATACGCCCCTTCCTCTCCTTCTGGTGCCTGAAACCCCTTGATCGGTGAAGTCTTTCTCCTGTGATCAGAGACAAAGATACAGAAAGGGTGTTGACAATAAGCTTCACCTGCCTGGTGGGAGCAGACAGCTGTGCTGCTTAAAGACTGAAGGGGCAAGAATTACTTGCTCCCCTGGGCCAGAGCCAGGTCAGCAATGCTCAAGTGAAGAAACTAAGAGGGCCCTGGGGACCAAGCAATCACTGGAATCCAAACCACTCTTTACAGGAGGAGCAAATCTCCACTTGTGCCACTCACTGGCTCATGTCTCCTCCATGGTCTCCCCAAGCCCACAAAGCCTGAGTTTCAGAGTATCATGCAGCCTGAGCTGAATTGCAGTCCCAGGGAGAAGGGCCCCTCCATGGCTAAACTGAGATGCAGGAAGCCTGCAGAGCCTCCTTCCATGGCTCTGACTGCCATAGACACATATCTTTCCAGGCAAGACGGACCAAGTGTCTTTGCACAATATCATGGCCAAGAACCTTCCCCCTCCCCTTATCAGAGGTGAGCACAGGGCATATGGGCAGGTCCAACCTGGCCAAGAGCAAGCCCAGGTGGCAGCAGAGTGACTGCCAGTGGTTGGTGCTCAGTAACCTTCTGGTGACCACCACCACCATAGGCTGCCTCCTCCTGACCAGTCCACCCCCACTGCTGTTAGAGGGATCTGGTGTAAAACACACCTATCTTGTTCTGGTTCTGTTTAACCATCTCCAGAACAATAGTTGGGAAGCTCTGGAGCCCTAAGCATGACCAAGGCAGCAGCAGCAAACCCCCAGGTCCCAGGCTCAGCACTCCACATGCTTCCCTGCAAAAGGGTTGCTTGCACTTGGCAGCAGAATGGATGACAGAACACCTGCTCACATTAAGCCTCAACCCTGAATGCACATCTCTTAATATTCAGACACAAAGCCAGAAATGGGATGGCTGTCTTCAACCCACATGTGTAACTGGTCACTATGAGCTCACCTGGCAGCTATTTGGGCATCACCCTTGTTACCTGAAGGATGGTTGGCTTGCTATGCAGCTGCAGGCCTAGAGCTGTGGTAGACATTGATACAGGTGAGATCAAGTACACCTTCCTTTGTCCCTGTTCCCAGTAGCCTCTTCTAGTCTTAGCAGGACACACTGACAGGTAGCAGACATGAACAGGTGTGTTCAGGCTATGCACCTGTCTTTTACCTGCAACCAGGACATGGGCTCTTTGGGTGGAGGACAGAAACCATGACTCCTCTGTCATGTCATTGTATCTGAGCATGCAATATGGCTTCCATGTGCCTTGCCACTTAGGAGTCAGAGTTGGGGAAATGGAAAGACCAATAACCAGGAGAGAAGTTTCTAAAATTCTGCTCTCACCCTCACTCACTCCACAGTCTTGGGCAAGAAGCTTAACTTCCTGAGCTTTAAGCTTCTCATCTCTAAGAAGAAGGAGAATCTGTCTAACCTAATCCAGGGGACTGTTATGAGAATTCCACATACTCATGTGCACACACACACACACACACACCACATGCATGCACACATACATGCACACACACGCATGCACACACGCACACACCCTTTGTTCAATGCTCAAAACCACAAAAACTGTAGGTGTGAGACTTCTCTCAGGGTTTCTTGACTCAGACAAAAGAAACCCACAGATCAAAGGGTACCGGAAGCTCGGCTTGGAAACGGGTCCAGGGAAACCCTGGGATCTGACAGTGGAACTGCCTGGCTCCTCCAACCCTGTGCATCCCTGGGAATGACCCTCCACAACCATGTCTCCAGCTGCAGTCCTCCCTCTGTTTCTGGGAGAGAGATGTCAAGAGCTGGTTATGTGCCCTGGGCCCTTGGGGGCAGCAACCCAGGTCACACTGATGGACAGTTCTATGAAGACACATGTGGAGGAAGGTCAGGATAAAGCCAGTGGTATGATCGCCCACCGCCTGCAGGCGGTGGGCAATCACAACACGTACGCTCTTCTTGATCACAGGAACCAAAAGAAAGGGCTTTATTCCACAAGTCTCCGACTTATATTGAGAACATCAGCCTATCAGAGAGTAGACTACCAGGAAAGTCAGCCTATCAAGGAACAGTCTCCAGGCAGATACCAGGATTGCCTCATGTACAACAGCCAACCAGAGTTACTTCCTAAAACTTGTATATGAGTGCAGCTATGTCTGGCAAGCTGCCAGGCGCCATCTTAGAGATCAGGCCACGGTGCGGCTCTGGGGCCCTCAGAGTCCGCCCCTGACATCTCCCCCTTATTCTTTAAATAAAGAAAAGATGACTTGGGACCATGCCTGTCTTAGGTTGTCCATGGCAAATTACATCCTTACCCGTCATTGGAATTCTGACCTCCAGGCGTCAGAACCCTGTCTTAGACTACTGGTCCAGCATGCTTGGCCATACTTGGGGGGATGTGCCTGTCTCAATATCTGTCAAAGCCTGTACTATAGCCCATCGATGATGTCGGGCATCTTGGCAAGTTCTGATTTGGCTGCATATAACATAGGCTATCCCTAAGCAGATAATAATCAGAACAGCTACTGTTCCAGCCCACTGTTTTGTCAATCCCAGGGCTTTAGATAACTAAGAGAACATCTCAGATACCGATGTAACTGAACCCTGGTGGCATTGACTCTGAGTATCAAACGTAGATGACCAATTACCAGTAAAGTAGACAGAGAGATTTTTAGATAACATAACCACAGAGCTAAGGTTATTATAAGCAATAGGGATGACACACACTGCTCTTAAAGGATAAACACATCCCAGTCCCAAAAGTTCTTGCAAGATATCCACTTGTTCTTGTAGTAACTCCCCTCTTTGATTCACAAGGAGTATGCCTGCTGTTAGATGTTGGTTCAGGGTCTCTTTAGTCTGTAAGGCTGTAGCTGTATTTTCGGCCAAGTGATTGACTGCTGTTGCTGTAGGTATGGCAGTTGCTAGTGCTGCTGTTGCAGAAACCACTACTGCAGTGACCATAGCCGCTGTGATACCAAATTCTCTCCTGTTTCTTGATAGTAACACTGGCAATTCCGCATCTGTAACAGAGACTGGGACTGGTAGGAAGGTAGGAACACACATTAAGACTGCCAGCGGGAACCTAGAAGTATTCCAACATTGAGAGAGATAGCATCCTAAGAGACTAAAAAGAGGTTGTAAGTTAGTTCAAGGGGGGCTACGAGCATCATGGTCATCAGAAGTATGTTGGTCTGAGTTACTTGTTGGTAGCATTGGCACTGGTCGAGTTAGTTGCTCAGGAACTCAGATAGGCGATGTTTTATCCTGTGGAAACACACAACCTGAGCTGCGGCACCAGTAAAGCACCGGGTCCGGGCCGTTCCATTGTCCTGTAAGAACATCCTTCCATTTTACCGTCACTCTATCATGTTGTTTATGATTGCCATGTCTCTCAGCGGCAGAGCGACCCTCATTATCCAGAGTTAAAAATTTAAAATAAAGAGGCAAAGAGAAAGTTTATCTTTAGGGGACCTGAAGGTCTCCCGTATTCCCCCCTTTTGTTTATAAAGAGTATTTTTGAGGGTGAGATGTGCACGTTCAACAATACTTTGTCCTTGTGGGTTATAAGGTATACCTGTGGTTAGAGTTATTTCAAATTTAAAGAGAAATTGGTTCTTACCAAATTTAGTTTTTAAGAAAAATTTAGACTCTATAACGTAGTACAATACTCTAACAGTTGCTTAACCATAATTGTATAAACCCTTATTTTTAAGACTAATTGTTCTAAAGAATAAAACTTAATAGACACAAAGTTAAGAGTAAATTAGTGTTTCTAAGAAATCTTTGTTATTTTACCATGTCATTTTACCATATAGATTAAACTGTGGTTTATATTAGAACATTAGTATTTCACCTTAGGAAAAACCTTAAATAGCTTTAAATGTTTCACATACATACAACCACCTTAGTTACATGCAAACTTGTTGAAACTTGCCCTTTACTTACCTAGACTTTCTTAGCACTTACTTAGACCCTCATTTATTTCATCACACAAGTACTTTCTTACCCAAAAACATTTCCTTTTCCCTTTTACTAAATATATTTCCATACCCAGAACCTTTATTTTCTCTTTCCTGTTGACCCCTTTTTGTTCACATTCTGAAACAACTCTTATGAAATTTCTAAATTTAAAAAAAAATTACTCTATTTTAATAAGATTAAATATTTTGTTATTTATAGTACTCTACATTAACATTTTATTAGTTTGACCACCTAGAGACTCTCGAGTTATTTTTAAGACATTTTACTTCTATTAGCTTACCCAATTTAAATTGAACCTCTTTAAATCACGTGAATTAAAAATATTTGGATCCATTTTTAAATTTTAATTTTAGGAGCGCTCAATTTTGATACAGACAAAACATGACATTAGACAGCATGACAAACACATAAACAAAATCAAAGGCCTTGAAACTTTATAGGTGAATCTCCATTGCAATGTAACAGATGTTCAAAACTTTTGTTGAATAAAAAAGTAGAACTGATCAAAAAAATCATGAGCTCAAAAAAATAAGAATTAAAAAAACAAGAGTCCTGGAAAAATGATACGGCCGTTAATTACTCCAGTAAAGCACCATAAAATTTACCTTTGCTGGAGTTTAGGTAAGGCTCTTTTTTACCTTTTTTTTCCTTGGGTTTGAGACCGGTCTCCTACTGAGCCTTCAGGCTTTCTCTATTTACATTTCAATGTAAGCCTTGACTGAGATTTGGATCTGAAAGGGGATGAAATGTTCCAGCAGAAACTTGATGCCTAGGGCATTTTAACCCTTAATCCTGGTTAGTAATCGATTCAGGTTTGGATGCAGAAAATTGTGAAACAATTATCTCCCAATATTTGTGGGGACTGGGGCTACTATATCATACTCCTTACTAGGACATGCCACTGATGGTTGGGCTGGTTACTCCCTCCACACCGGCATATGTGGGACCTAATGGCAAGAGGACTAGGTGGGCTGGGTGGGGTGAAGTTGGAGGAGGAGAAGGAATTAGCATAAAAGCTCAAGAAAGAAGAGACTTGAAGATAAGGAATCCCTTTCCATCTGCCCGCTCGCTTGCAGAAGCCGTGTGCCAATATCTTTGGTAGCCACAATCCACCTTCCCATGGAGCCATCTTTCATCCCTGCACAGGCCAATTTGTTATCGGTAGTCATTCCTTCCCAAACTAACATTTTAACATTTACCGGGAAGGCCCTACAGGGAGGGGGGAGGTTAGAGTTTGTGAGTTTCTGGAAGGAGATGCAACGGGGAGGAGCCGCGGTTAAGCAGGCCTTAAGGGCGGATAACGTAGGGCAGACTCCTAATGGGGGACCCTCCCCTAAACTGATTTCCCTCTTCCTAACAAGTTGTTCCTCACACCCAGTTTCATTTTCCTTGTCTGTCTCTGATCTTATTGACGCCCTTTCTGATGCTTTAGACCTTTCCTCTTTTATTTTCTCCAAAACCTCTTCCCCTCTCTGCATTTGGTTCGGGCTGTTTTAGTTTCAAGAGGAATTCCATTGGCCCGGAGCAAATCCTTTATGGGACCTTCCATGCGCATTCGTGACATTTCAGTGCCCATATTTCTCTATTAAACTATCAATGCAAAGCACTTTAACTAGCAAAACAAAAGAGAAAGCACTTACAAACACTCAATCTCCGTCGCTTATCCTGCGAACTTTAACTCGTCGCTTCCCACGAACTTTAACTCCTCACTTTTCCCGTGAACTTTACCTGTGAACTTTAATTTGTCGCTTTTCCTGCGAACTTTAACTCGTCACTTTTCCCACGAACTTTAACTCCGTTGCTTCCTGCCAACTTTAACTCCGTCGCTCCCCGCGAACTTTAACTTGTCGCTTCCCGTGAACTTTAACTCTGTCGCTTATCCAGCGAACTTTAACTCGTCACTTATCCAGCAAACTTTAACTCGTGGCTTATCGAGCAAACTTTAACTTGTCGCTTACCCTGCGAACTTTAACTCGTCGCTTATCCAGCGAACTTTAACTCGTCGCTTACCCTGCGAACTTTAACCTGGCCAGACTGTACTTTACTTTCCCTGTATTTACCTGATCAGTTTCTTCTTTATAACTCGAGGTCCCGGGTTTCGGCACCACTTATGATTGCCCACCGTCCGCAGGCGGTGGGCAATCACAACACGTACGCTCTTCTTGATCACAGGAACCAAAAGAAAGGGCTTTATTCCACAAGTCTCCGACTTATATTGAGAACATCAGCCTATCAGAGAGTAGACTACCAGGAAAGTCAGCCTATCAAGGAACAGTCTCCAGGCAGATACCAGGATTGCCTCATGTACAACAGCCAACCAGAGTTACTTCCTAAAACTTGTATATGAGTGCAGCTATGTCTGGCAAGCTGCCAGGCGCCATCTTAAAGATCAGGCCACGGTGCGGCTCTGGGGCCCTCAGAGTCCGCCCCTGACACAGTGGCCCTGTAAGAGCAGGCTGAAGAGCATGTGGCCATACACAGCTATGTCCCACAGGGTTAGCAGGCAGACACTGGCTGTGTGGCAGGCCCACTCCTGATTCCAAGGACAATCCACACCACTAGGTACTACAGGCTGCTTCCTGGACTGCTGTGTTATGGTGAACCCCTCAGAAGCCTCAGCCCGTCAGACTCTCCACCCTCACGGAGGCTAGGACTCTGCCTCTGTGGCTCTAGTGCTGACAGGTTAAATCTCTGCAGTGTGTTTTTGGTCATCTCTTCCATAAGTTGTAATCTCTCCCTGGGCAGGCCAGTGCCCTTCTGCTCACCTGTGTTTCTACTACTTGTCCCCAAATCTCACATATTCCAGGTGCTTAATAAGTACTTACTGAAAGAAGCAAATGAAGGGTTAGGGATCTAGGGGGGCCAAATAAATTGGTCAGCTGCTCAGTTACCTACTAGGTCCTCCCCACCCCAGAGAGGCAGGCTCCACCTATTCTTTTGAGGACAGGGTGTGGCAGGAAGGAGGACAGAAGCACCATCTACCAGGGCTCCTTTTCCAGAATCCCCCCTGAAGAGCAGGGGGTTCTCCAGGCAGTGACAGTACAATCACAGCAAGGAGAAACGTGCCAGTACCCTGTGCTCTGACCAGGGATCCTTCCTTGCTGTGGCACCCAAGGAGGCACTATTCAGTGGGGTCCTGCTCCCCAGGGTCACTCTGCTATTACCTAGGGCAGCCCTGAAAAGGCATCCAGCTTTTATCTGGTCACAAGTGCCAACAGGTAATACAGACAAGAGTCAATGACCCCATTTTAGAGGTGAAGAGAGGTGCCCGGTTTCACGGTGCACATCGAAGGATGTCACAGGTAACACACTCCTGGAGGTCAGGTGGTCTCCCATCCCCCAGTCACTCCTATGCAGGCAGAGGCTGCACTTTCAGGTGGGTGTTCTCAGGACCTTCCTGACATGAACTTGGTGCACCACAGGATCAAAGGGATTCAGGGAAACGATGTGGTAATTTTTCTGATTGGGTTGTTCTTGCTGGCAGTCTTCCATAGTTAAATCCTAATAGTTTTCACCTCAGGTTGAATTGGTAGAGAAAGAGAGGGCGAGGGAAAGGGAGGGAAGGACACGGGGAGAGATCAGAGGTGCAGGGAGACACTGATGCCCCTGCAGGTCAGTCATATGTTCTGCCTTTGGGTTTGGAGCTAACCCACTCACTCCATTCTCCTCCCCTTTGACTGTCACAGGGGCTCACATCTCTCCAGGACAGCTCAGCCCCACCTTGACCCCAGGCTCTTTGCTCTCAATCCAGTCCTCACACCTTCCCCAAAAGGCCCAAGGAAGAAGGAGAGAGTCAGTGACTGGAGAGACGCCCGGACCTGAGCTCTTCTCCCAGGGCTCTGAGTCCTTGATGTGATTCATAACTGGGATTGTGCTGGGGTCCAGCCCTAGCAGCAGTCAGGGGTTTGAGGTGAATGAGAGGCGTTGGCACGGTGGAGAAACAGCACACAGAGACACCAAGTGCTCTGTGGCTGAGTCTGAATCTTTATTGTTCACAGAGTCTTTTTGTATGTTTTTTCTTTGGTATTGATTACAGCATTTCATGGTTAATACAATAAAATGTTAAGTAAAAAATCTTCAAGCGTATAATTAATTATCTTATTCAAGAAACAGGTTTACTGTATGATAGCTTAAAAAGAAAAACAGTTCCCAGCAAGGTAGAGGGCACCATGCTCTGTTTAGTTTTAATTTCTCTCAAAGAATACAACCTTAAGTTTCTGTAGAAGTTACCCCTTCCAAGAACTCTAATGTTAGTTATTAACAGTGGAATGTTTTTGTTATTACTAACAGAGAATAGAGGAATCAGCTTATACTTAATATTTATTCTATTTCATGTACTCAATGACGGACTAAAACTCTAACTAGACACAGGAAGAATACAAATTGTACTTAGGATTAACCTATTTATTTATTAAGTTGGAAAAATATCCTTAAACTTAATCATAAACACTAAGAAAGCAATGAAGACCAAATACCACATCAAAGCTCAGAGGAATACTCTCAGATACTTATATATAACTTTTAGAGAATTTGTATACTAAAAGAAATCACAGGCTCCTTACAAATTTGAGCAAATCATAATTGCTTATTTATAATTTCATCTAAGTATTAATATTAAACTTTATTGTATGTTATTTTGTGTCCCAGCACCATGAAATCTCCCCAGTATTTTCTATAATCTGAATCTAAGGATATATTGATTATTAGTATTAAAAGCAACAGCACATGGAGACATACCATGCCTATGGCCCTCAAGAAGGAGGATGATTTTTCAACAGAACGGTGTCAAGGGTTGACTCTTCTACTTCAACAAAACTGTATCAAGTGTCAGAGTGGTAGGAAATAGATGTGGCAGGATTGATCTGCTTGGTTTTCAGTGGCCAAGGTGTAAGATCTGCATGCCTTAAAACAAGCACCCCACACTGGCTCAGGCTGGGTGAGAACCACAGAGATTCCAGGCACTGGTGATAAGGACTAACAGCCTCCTCAGCTCAGGGGAGCCAGGGTCTCCTTGTCTTTACCCGTGATCTGAGACTGCCATTCACGTGGTCAGTGAGCACACCTGAGAACAACCTGTCCTACAGCACACCCCCAGGGCAGGGCTGGTGCTCCCCACAACTCATCCCCTCTCTTCTGAGGAAGGAGCAGGACCATCCCTGCTCCCACATAGAAATCAGTTCAGGGAATAAAGCAGTTGTCCCAGGGTCACACAGCACACAGGTGGAGGAGTTGGGGTTTAGATCTAGACACATTCACTCAGAGTTCAAAGGGAAAGGAGAGAAGAAGGAGGCATCCAATTCACAGGGAGGGCTTGGGAGCCCTGTACAATGCTTACTGTGCCCTGAGGAGAGGTGTCCCCTATCAGACTCCCCCTGGACCTTCACTGAGAACAGACCTGCATCTCTACTGTGTTTGAGCATTGCAAAATCTGGGGTCTAGCCACGGCAGTGGGCAGCACTGGCCCACTCCCCATGGATACCTGACAGAGCTGTGCAGGCTCCTCAGAAGGCCAGGCCAGTGGTCCTGAAGGATGCACAGGTGTCTGTGAACAAATGTTCACCACTAGGTCCTGGCAGCTGGAGCTGGGAGCTGAGGCCAGCCCAAGTGGGGGTGAGATACAGGCTTCCCTGTGGGCTCTCCTGCCAGCCTGATCTGTGACTCATCACTCTCCTCCTAAGCCTCCAGCACAGGCTGGGTGAGCCCACAGGAATGACAGGTTGCACAATTGAAGGTGGTGAGAAGACAGAAACCAGAGTCCATTTGGAGCAGAGTGAGACTCCTGGTCTCACATATAGGGCCCTTGCCCATTATCTATGCACTGAAGGTGACTGGGAACTCTGCCCTCCTGTACTGGCAAGGCATACACCTCCAACTCTTGGTGAGAAGGCTGCCCCAAGATGCCACCCTGATTGCCAAGCAAATTTTCTCATGGCAGGAATGCAAACAGTTCTATACCAGTGAGCTTAATGTGGAGATGGAAGTGGACCTCTGTCCATGTTCATGCACATTGTGTCTGCCACATCCTCCAACTGAGTTTCACTCAGAAACCTTGGGCCATCCAGCATCTGCATGATCCTGCTGGTCATACTGGTGTGGTTTTCTTGGTGGTGTGCATAAATTACACACAAGGGCATAAAAACTGCAGGACATAGACTCTACCTTAAGGGATGTGTTCCTTCCAGCTCACAGTAGAGGGGACCCATGGCTATGTGCAAGGCTCCAGCGATGCATCCACAGTGGGAGCACATTCAGTACAGTACCTCAGAGGAGTGCAGGCTGTCCCTCTGTCCTGCCCACCCACTCTGGTTCCCAGAAGCCCTCCCAGAACAGAAGCCCCATCGTAGCTCCAGCAGGAGACCAAGAAGTAAATGCCCTGTGTCGTGGCTGCTGGTTCTCATGTGCTCAGGGCCAGATTCATACGCTGGGGCAGATCCCTGGGTTCCAAGGTCCTCCCCCATTGGAGAACTCCATAGGCCATGCAGAAACAGGACCTCGACAACAGGGAACCCTCAAAATGTTTCTACCAAAAGCCAGATCACACAGGCAGCAAGTATGTCAGCCTCCCTGGGCCACAGTCTGTCACATATTCTTCTGTCTCTCTCTTTTATAAATGATACATTAAAATCTAGGAAGCAGGCCCACAGGTCATGGTCGGTCAGCCCCTGCTCTGGAACACCACCATGCCTGCTCTGACCCCTGGGGCTGAGCCTCTCCTGCTGAAGAACTCCAGCCTCCTCCTGAGCTGCCAGCTCTGCCAGAACAGGCCTCGCAGAGGATGGGTAGGCCCAGCAGCCCTCAGCTGCATCAGAGACCTTCCTGCCTGCAGCCCTAGGCAACCTGCCCACCAAGTAGGTGATCTGTTACTATTTTAAACAAACACCAGATCTTGGTTGCAGCCCTACTATGTGGAACTTCAGTGTCCTCAGGGAGGTAGGTCCATGCTGTCAGCCTCACCCCACACTTGTGAAAGCTGAGGCCCCCCAACAACCCAGTGCCATGTCAGAATTTGAGGGAAAGCTCAAGGCTAGCCGCATGTTTTCTAAGAACGTGATCAGAGATTGTTCTGTCCTACCCAAGCCCAGTGATTGAACCCCAAAGAGCAGGACTCCTCTGGAGAGGACTGCCAGCACCCAGATCTGCTTTCCAGTGCTCAGATGCTCTGGAAGACATGGGCTCTGGCACTAATGGGCAGGGAGCAGCCTCTCTGCCCTACCAACAAGTTTCTTCAAACTAAAAATTAAACTTATAAAAAGTAAATTATCTCATTTTATAATTTAAGTGCATCAAGCATTTCCTTAAATATAGTTTACACTGAAAATAAAGTTACTTTTGCCGTACAGTTGGAGTCTGTTATAATCAGGGATAAACTTCGATGACAAGGTATGAAAGGACACGCAGTCATGCACACAGTTGTCTGTCTGTCTATGGGTATATAGATAGACAGATACATACACCTCTTCATTAGAGCTTCCCAAAACAGCAGGAAGTTGTTAGGAGCCCCTAGGTATCTAATTTGCATGAGTGTCTATATTAAAGTCCCTGTCCTTAATGATGAGCACATCTTCCTATATAATCCTAAGACTCTTATTAGAAACATTGAACTAGGCAATCCATAACACACTCAGTCTTTGGAAATGCCGAGCTACGCCAAATCATTATACAACAGCAGCATCCCACACACCTCCCTGCCCAGCCCACCTCTCCCCTGGCCTCCCTGTCCTAAAGTCAACCACCCCTTACATAATATGATAGTTCCATATGGGAGCCTAGTCACAGATGCTGGGAAGACTCAAGAGGTGAAGTACAAATTCTGCATGGAATACAGTGCATCGATGTGGTTGCCCACTCTGGACTGCAGGGGCCCAGATTCTGAGGTTGCTAGGAAACAGTCACCCAGGTTACTGAGGGAAGTGTCCTCACTATCCAAGTCACAGAACAGGGGCTCAGCACCTGAAATGGAGAAGAAACACTGACATGGGTGTCTGGGAGGAGAAACTTGCTTCAGTGTTAGGAAATCCAGTCAAATGCACATCCCCCATGACTCTTCACTAGTGAAGGGAAGGCAGGTGCTGAGGACAGCAGCAGAGAGAAGGGGGAGGGGCCTAATCCAGGGGTCAGTAGCCTCACTAGGGGGCTCCTCTCCAAAGTGAGGCAGGTGAAAACATAAACCAAAACAAAACATGATGGTGCTAAAATGGAGTGCAGCACAGCAAAGAACAGCATGTGTGGCCAGCAGGTATGCAGAGGTAGGGTCCTTGCAGAGTCTAGGCCATGAACCCTGCAGAGGCTGTAGGTCAGGGACCCCTGCTGAAGTTGGACCATGGACCCTGAAGAGGCTGGGCCAGGGACCCTGCAGAGGTTGGGCCAGGGGCCCTGCAGAGGCTGGGTCAGGGACCCTGCAGAGGTTGGGCCAGGATCCCAACCAAAACCTCTGCCTGCTTTCCCATGGCCTGGAGTGAGGAAGGTCATTGTGACCATGCCTCAGAAGGATGGACGTCAGAAACATAAGTGTGCGTGTCCACAGAGCTGTGCATGAGTGAGGTCAGCCCAGAAAGGCCTGCAGGTCTAGACCTGGTCGGTACTTGCTGACATGTGATGGGTGGAGTAGGGTAGCTTTAATAAGAGAAATTCTGAGAGGGTAAGGGGCACTGGGGACTGACCCAGGGTGCTTGGCCAGGGAGCCACATCCCCAGCTCTTGCATTTTTCATTTAGAGACAGGGCCTCATTGAGTTGCTTAGATACACACTAAGTTGCTGAGACTGGCCTCAAACTTGCAATCCTTCTGCCTCAGCCTCCTGAGCCACTGGAATTTCAGGCATGTGCCCACACCTGGGCACTTATTTTTCAAGTAAGGAGGAAATGTGGACAAAATCTTTGTGAGGGTTTTATCTTTGATACTTGTTTTTGGAAGGCTTATTGACTAAAACTCTTTTTTAGCTATCAGAGTAACTTATCACCTGTGATTCCATCTATAGATCCACAAATTGTGCTCCTCACAGACTCTGTGAGTGTCCTGTGGTCAACCTGAGGTTGAGCTTTAGCCTTGCACCTCTGTGCTCCCCCACCTCAGGGCTCCTCATGTCTCACCTGCTGAGCACTGGCTTATAGAGAAGTGGGGTGGGACTTGAGGGAGGCTCAGCTAGGAAGTTCTGGAACTCTGAGGTGCACCTCCCTGGTGAGCACTCACCGGAGCCTTCCCCTGCAGCCCCCAGTAGCTGATTCTTGGGAGACTCTAGCCCTGCTTTGTGGTCCACTTGTCCTGTTGGGTAGCCACAGTGATAGGGTGCGTCTGGGAGAAGGAGAGGCAACAGCAGGGTGGAGGCCCATGCACCTTAAGGGTGCATGTGATCTCCAGGCATCTGGGGTGGAGTGAGACCCTGGCAGAAGGGGTTGGAGCTGTAGATGCTCTGCTTTATGGCCAGGAGCCGCTGGGGGTGGGAAGAGCCCTGTAGGGGTTCATGATCCCTTCTATGCTGGCACTCCCACAACCATTCATCTGAGCTGCTGGACAAAGACGGTGGCAGGTCATACTCAATTTGAAGCCCAGAGCCCCACACTGGACCTCACACCCCTCACTACCACATGCCCATGCTGTGCTCCAGGTTGGATCTGGGCAGACACCACCATGACTCTCAGGTCTTTTGGAAGTCAGACCTACTCAGTGTGGGAATGACTACAGAAGGTGCAAACACCAGGTCTGAGAATCACGGAGGCCACCTCAAGTTGTGACCTGGGGACCTATATGACGGTGGTGGAGCTTCATGCCTGAACCTAGTCCCTCATTCACAAGATGGAAGGAGGTGAGCAGACATTAGTGACTTTAGCCTGTGCCCAACCAAAGGCCCCCACCTCAGAAGACAGGGAAGGGGTGGCAGCTGCACAATTGAAATTTGAGAGCACCTATAAACATGGCACTTAAACAAAGGGTTGGATCCTGCACTCAGGTGTGATCACCCCAGGAGTGATGACTCTAAAGATCCACCAATAACCTGTTATGAACCCATTCATCCATGGGAGTCATGATACTGGACCAGTGAACCTCATGGGGTTGACAGGAAGATTCCATGAGACTGTATGTGCCTTGGAGCTACAACCAGCTGCACTGAGACACAAAAACCTCACCCCCTCAGCCTTGTGGTGAAAGGGCCCCTCCTCCCAGCCTCTGCTCCCTGAATCTCCCGAGGAGCTGCCCCCTAGTTAAACACCGTGCAAGGATTTGAGTCTGTGTTCTCCTAACACCACAATCAGTGCATTCTCCCTTTCAGCTTATTGCCTAGATGGGCTCAACTTACATCACTCGAGGGCCTCAGAAAACTGCAGAGCCCTCAGAGATAGAGCTGGCAGGTACCATTTCCCCACCTGGGGTTGCATAGTCCTAAGTATGAGGAGACAGAACAGTTGGTCCCAGGTCCATTGGCATTGAGGGAAGTTCTGAAGCAGAACACTAGCTCCTGGCTGACTCACTGCCCACCCTTCCCAATAGCCCTGCCCCAGCTCCGTTCTTTTCTCTATTAGCATCTCTCATTGTTAGGTGAGCACTAAGGGAACTCTTGACTGTAAGAGCCAAATTATGGATCAAATCTAGCCTAGATGTCAAGCATAGTTCGGGGTCTAAGTAAGGATGAGAACTTATGCCTGTTGCAAGGCCTTCAAGATGTGGTCCACAGGCCAGCAGCAGTGGCCCCACCTGAGAGCTGTTAAAAATGCAGACTCTCAGGTTCACCCAGACCTTCCCTGCAAATCGGAACCTGCACTTCACGAAGATTGCAGGTGGCCTGTGCATACACTAAAGTGTGAAAAGCCTAGTTCAAGGCACAGGGGTTCAAGGAGCACTTATGGGTGCTGAGTTGGGCAGCATGTCCCTTTAAGAATGACATGGTTCTAACCTGTAATTCTCCATGCTTTTTCCTTAGTGCTTCCTTGGACTCTTCCTCAGTCACTCCATCCACTGCCCTCCCAACTCCTTGCACCTCCCCTAGATAAAAAAAAAAAAGTAAGGGTACATCCAGAAAGGGCACATCCAGCGAGGGGTCAGTTGGAACACCCAGCCCAATGGAGCATAGTCAGAGCTGCTCCTGACCTGCCTCCATCTCTCACCTATGCCAGGACCCTGCTCAGACTTGCAGAGCCTTCGTCTGCCCATCTGAGAGGGGGACAGTAACTGCTGCTCACCTCAGGGTTTTTTTGTAGTCATCATTTTACATTATTTTGTAGGGGTTGCTATGGTTGGGAAATTAAGTCCCCTCCAGAGGCTAGAGGCTTGGTCCCCAGCCTGTGGCACTGTGGGAGATGGTGGAAACTTTGGGAGGGGGAACCAGTGGAGGAAGTAGGTCACTGGTGCATGCCCAGAACCTTCCTCTTTTTCCTTCCAGATCCTACTGTGGTCTCTGCTCTCTGGCCTCCATGGAGCAGGCAGCTTTCCTCTGCCACACACTCTGCCATGGTGTGCCACACATGGACCCCAAAGACAACAGCCCCAACATGGACTGAAACCCTGTCCCAAATAAATCTTTCCTCCTTCAAGTGGATTGTCTCAGGTCACCTGTCACAGGCTGAGCCAGGGGAGTCTTCTAGTAAACTGGCCAGGCTAGGAGGAGGAGGAGGAATGGAGACGAGCAATGGGACAGGTCTCTGACTCCGATGTGCCCTGATACCTGCCCCAGCTTGGCTCTGTGCTGGGCCAGAGCCTCCCTCATCTGCAGTTCTGGATGTGGGGCTCCAGCCCACACACTCTCACTGGCTCCTCCTGGCTCACCCCCCTGTGGTGGGCTTCTCTCCCAAGTGGGTCAAGCTGGGTTCTGCCAAGTGCCCATCCCTCATGGAGCCCAGCAGAGACCAGTCTTCAGGGGCCAGCACTTATAAGAGCTCAGCCTCTGTGTGTTCTGCTGGTCCTGCTGCTGCTGCTGCTGCCACCTGGCCAGCTTCTTCATCTGGCAGGAGAGAGGGCCACTTCAGATGCTGGACACAATAGCTTGCACACAAGGGGTCAGGGAAAGGGTTCAGCTCTACTGAGAGGCTAGTATGTGGAGCCAGGCCGAGGAAGAGCACACAAGACCCCTCGCAGTGGAGGGAGAGGATTCTTAACCCACAGGAACAGGGACTTCCTCTCAGCAAGTGCCATAATGTGATTTGAATGAGCCAAGAGACTGTTTGCCCCCTTCCGGCCACCTTGTGTTTGAGACCTACCCGGCACTTCGGACTAAGGAACTTGAACCCCATGTTTCTCAAACTGTGTTCTGTGGAACAGTGAAACATTGGAACTCCACAAGATGTCAACACATGTTTAGCGCATGCACGAGTGTGTGTGCATGTGTGTATGTGTGTGTGTGTGTGTGTGTGTGTGTGTGTGTGTGTGTTCAAAACACTGGGTCTTAAAAGAAATGTCTTCACTGCAAGGTTCCTCAGAGGTTTAAAGTGCCCCCATGGGCACAGGGACCTCTTCAACTGCCTGCTCCATGGAGTCCATTCAGATGACTAAACCCATCCCAAACCCTCTGAGGATTCAGCTGCAGGAAATCTCCCCTAGTTCAAATGAGAAGGCAGCATGCATCACCCTCTGCAGACCAGGGAAGCAGGTAGGAGGCAGGTACCTGCAGGGGTAGGAAGAGGCACAGGCAGAAGTTCCAGAACAGCCCATGAGGGGGCAGCAGGCCCTGGCAGGCCAGGAGGACAGGGCAGCAGAATGGACTGAGCTGGTGAGGGGAGAGGGCTGCCAAGGCTCTCACGCCACTATGCCAACATGCCATCTGAGTGCTTTTTGGGTTTCTCTTTGAATTATAAAAAAAAATTTGGTATCTGGAGTACACAGATATAAATTTAAAAATAAATGTAAATTAGAGAATACAGCTTAACCCAAATACCTGGATTGGTACCAATGGCTGGCAGATTCAGAGGCATGGTCACTAGGAAAATAAAGACATTACACTAAAACAGATGCTTTAGTCTTCCCTTCTACTGTGGCTGAAACCCTGTGACAGGAGGGTTGTTACTGGAGAGAACTGCTCTCCAGGGAGCTTGGACCAGAGAACCTGGGGGCCAGTGCAGCACCCTCTGCTCCTGCCTCAGGAAAAAGCAACTCAGAAGCAAGAAGCCCTTACATTAGCTCTCTGGTTCTGGAACTACACATGCACCACATAGATGCTCAGCCCTGTCTCTGCAGCCAGCATCTCCCTCATGTGGAAAAAGTGACCGTTATTCTTGTAGAACCATTGGCATTTCAGGAAGGAGGCAGAACACTTCCTGTGCAGTCTTGGGGAGGCCAACAGACCTCGCCTGTGCAGAGGCTACAGGCTGATTCATGCTTAGCAGAAGCCCAGAGGCAAGAACAGGCTTCCTTCCAGGTAGAAAGGAAGTTCAGGCAAAGCCCCCCACAAGCCAGGTGCTGAAGGTCTGTCCCCAGTGTAGCAGTGTCCAGAGCTGGGGCTTTGGGAACTGAAAGGACCACCAGGGCTCGGAGCTCATCAGTGGACCGGTCCCCTGGTGACTGAATGAACCACTAGGAGGGACCTGGTGGGAGGGAGTGGGTCCTTGCGGTGTGCTCCTGGCAACTCCATCTTGCCACCCCCTCCTGTTCTCACTCTCTCTGCTTCCCAGGTCAGTGGCCTTTGCTGCACTCTCCCATCATTATGCTCTGACTCACCTCAGGCCCACAGCAATGGTGCCAGGGAACTCTGTGTGAGCCAAAATAAACTGTTCCTCCTTTAAGTTGTTATGTCAGGAACTTGGGTCATAGTGACAAAAAGCTGGCCAACACCACTGACTCCTGAACATCTACACACTCCCAAACTTCTACTCCCCTGGAATCAGCCCTCAGGTGTCCCTTAGACACTAGAAATTCCTCCATGCTGCAGCTGCAGGCCATGCACGGACGCCAGACCACTGGAGGAGGAGCGGGATGAAGCCTGCTTTCACAGCATAGTCAGTCCTCCCTTCTGCCCAAATCCATGGCCCTAAGTATTCCATTTTGCCTCTCTAGCTCAAGAGAATTTGGGGTTTCACACTGTTATCCGGAGTGAGCCCTTCCCAGAGAGAAAGAGACAGAAGAGAGGAGCCATCTGGAACCTGGCAGGGTAAGTGGGCAGCCCTGGTGCGGGCACATGCATTGGGGCCAGGTAGGGACAAGGATGATGGGGTCCAGATAATAAAGAGATGTATTTAAACATCTTCCAGCCAGTCAGCCAGGCTCATGGGAAGGGGCTGGCAAGGTGGCAGGACGGGGGTCCCATAAAGCAGATGTGCAGAGAGGCCCAAGGGACATGGCCTATTCTCAGAAGACTCCAGAGAAGATGGGATTGAAGAGTCCTGAGAGGCAGGGCAGACAGTAAGCCCCAGGCCTGGGAAGTGCCTCACCCTACTCATGCCACTGGACTGAGCTTAGGGAGGATCAGGCCAGACTTTCAAGACACACCCTCCTGCTAAGCTGGGGCCCCTGTACCTGCTGAAACTCTCTCCATTGCTCAGAGGCCCAGCTCCACAGTCACCTGTTCCACAGAGCCTCACCTGATTCCAGAGTAGACACCCCTCCCTACCCCCCATGTCCCCTTTGCCAAGTCCTCAGTGTTCACGCCAGGAGTTATAGTCCTGGTGCCATTGCCTCCTTGCTGTTGGTCTGAAAACTGCCCAGGAACAAGCCCCCAGCACGTGGCCACCCAGAGGCTGGGAAACACACAGAGGAAGGTGACAGTTGTCCTGTGCAAGTCAACCTGGGGAGTCTCACTTTGTACCAAGGGCAGGGAAAGGAAGGGCACCTGGGTGACGGAGTGCACTATTGTGCTACCAGTTCTGACCCTTGACACCCCCTGCTCTGCACCATGAGGCCAAGCCCTTGATTGGGCCCATGAAACAGAGGACATAATGAGTGTCATGTCCAGTGAGAGCATGCGGTTCATTCTCTGCCCTGGCTTCTTGCTTTCTGCCACTTTCATGAGACAGTGTCCCTGTGTCATGAGTGGGCACTGCTCCTTCAGGCTGGACCCTCAAATGGCAGCAGTAGAGCAGGCCTACACTGAACACCGCTGGGCCACAGCCCAGAACAGGACTTACGTGTTTGCTGGGGGTTACAAAGACCTCAGGTTATCTCATCCCTACAGTGAAGGCTGAGGAATTCCATCAGGAAGGCAGAAAAAGACATTCTAACCCTTAAAAAAAGGTATTTCCTTTATAAATTTTAGAAAGAATGATTTATTTCTTTTTGCTGTGTAAAAGATAGTGCCCATACAAGGCAGCCTGGGTGGTGCCAACCTCCCTTTCCTCATAACCTGTGGATAACCTCACCATTCTGCCTGGTCTGCAGCCCACATCTCATCAATCACATAATCCATTCTTAGAATAAAGTGCTGGTCATCCCCCACTGATTTAGCACTTGGGATTGGTAGGGAATTCTGCAGGTGTGGCTACTGTCCCTTCACTGGACAGGTATCTTCCAACACTCCATTCCATGAGCCTCAGTGATCTCTAAGACACAGCAAACCATCTTTTACTCCCTGGGTTATCCTCCTGCATGGCTTGTGAAGAAGGAGACACAATAGGTTAATGGGACATGCAGAATTCACTGGAAAGGAGTAATAGAGTGGGCAGTCAGCACCATGGCCAGATCCAGGACCAAGCTGGAGGCCAGAAAGACCTTCAAAGAGGGCTTATTGGAGAGCCTGGATACAGCTTATCATTTTGCCTGTAAGTTCCTCTTCACTCTGTCTCCAATATTGGTACCTCTCTGCCATGTACAGACCAAACAGCTAAGAGGGCGGGTTTGCTATATCCTCCTCACCTCTATGGATAATTAAGATTAAAATGACATCTGCAACCTGAACTAGAAATGACCTGTATTTCATCATTTTAAAACGTCCCTATCTAACGGATCCCCACGAAAATAAAAAAGGTGGCCAATTAGACTTTGGTATATGCTTCCTTGTCAATCCAAATGGGCCACTACCCAATTGTATCTACAATATAAAGTGACTCAAAAGTGTCTTGGCAGATGAAATGTGGCATGAGCTTTGCTTGAGGCACCTAAGTCCTCTTGAGCCAGGTAAGCTGTTGAAAGCACCAGGAACTCTAGAAACCCTCAGTTCAGGATCTTGGGGAGCACATGCACCCTGGGAGTCACAGGTGGCCCTATGTTACCAGTTGTGGCTACTTCACCTCTCCATGATTGTGCTCAGATGAAGCCAAGGGAGGCAGCACAGTGGGTGGGAGAAGACAACACCCTTGACCCCAAGCAAAGACTGGGTGGCTCCAGCAGTGTGCTCAGCCTCGATTTCCACACTGTGAAATGGGGGTAATGCAATAGGTGTCCTGCAGGATTTTCACCTTGACCAGTCCTATTCATAACTGGAGAGGGAAGATATGTCTACATCTGTTGGCACAACTTCTCAATCGACCCTCTTTCTTCCAGGAATGCCCTGAACCTGGAGCACCTGCCAAGCTAGGAGTGATCTTTTCCTAGTTCTTTGTGGGCAGGGCACAGATGTATAGAGCAAAGTGTCTCACCCAGAATGCCAGCAGTCCTCCTATTGAGAAGTGCCAGCTAAGACTGTTATGGAGCCCCTTCATCCCCCTAGAGTTGATGTGCTGCACCCTAAAGCCCAATGTGACAGTTCCAGGAACTGGGGTCTTTTAGAGGTGATGGACCTTGTGGTGGACTCCTCATAAAGAGTTAGTGCTCTGTTACAGGACCCAGAGAGCTCAGTCTCCCCAGTCCTCAAGGGCACAAGGTGTCTGCAACTGGAAGGGAACCTAACCAGATTCTGACCTTGCTGGCACTCCACAATGGCCTTCCAGGCACAGGACCACTGGAAGCAAGCTTCTGTTGTTTGCAGGTCAACTGGTGGCATGGTGCAATGACTACCACCATGGACCAAGATGATACTCTTCTAAGAAGACTGAGTTTCTTGGCCCAGATCCAGTGCCCTTCCCCTCACCCAGGCCTGTTACATGAAAGGTGGCATGAGCTTTGCTTGAGGCACCTAAGTCCTCTTGAGTCAGGTAAGATGTTGAAAGCACCAGGCACTCTAGAAACCCCCAGTTCAGGATCTTGGGGGTGATGGACCTTGTGGGTGGGTGGGATGGATCTTGGGTGGGTGGGATCCAGGCTCCTGCCCAGCAGGAGACTTGCCCAGGAGGAGTTGCCCAGGGAGAACTGTTTTCAGTGCTCTATGCACCCAACCCAAAGGGATGAACAAAGTGCCCTTAGCATTTGTTGATAAAAAGCTTTCTAAAGTGACTCCTTCCATCTCCCTCATTCACTAACTTGAGTCTGCTGACATTGTTAGCACAAGTTGGTTTTGTGTTTGTGTTTTGGGTAGCTCTTGATTTCTGGTGGTCCTGAGGGCCACTGTCTTAAACACAAGTGATCGCTCTATACACCTGCGCATGCAGAAAGAGGAAGTCAGGCCACATGGGGACTGGCCCATGGACAGCACATCCTCCAAGGTGGGGGTCTGGAAAATCCCTTTGATGACACTGATTATTTTACTTATTCTCCCTTTTATTAATGGAGGATTCCAAATGATGGATTCTGCTTGATTGAGATTAACTGGACCCAGTTAACTGGGTCCCCAAGAACCTGGTCTGCTTATATAGCTGCAACATTACAGTTATTGTATTGTATCTGCATATCCTTTTTTCCCTACCAAAGTGGCACAAAGGTGCTTTTACCTGTTGTGAAATTTCTGAACTCTGAAGCTTACAGTTTGAGGCTACAGTCTTTGAGACACTCTTCCACAAGTTACTTGTGACTTTCTGAGACCTAATGACCACAGACCTGTCTTACTGGAAGTCTTCCCACACAGATGACATACGTGCATTGGGAGTCCCACAGGTTGAAGCTGGTGTGTCTCAAAGCACCCCAAGTGTCCTCAATGGGGTTCTCTCAGATAGGAGAAGGGAAGCCTCCTTTTGGCTCACTGGTCCTGGGTACACCCAAGGTTCCTGGAAATCACTGGACATAAGGGAGTGGGATTTTGAGGCCAGCCTCCAAAGTCCAGAGAGTGGGAAAGATGTGGAGACAGCCCTGGGCAGAGGGCCCCAGATGGGGTATGGAGAGGCCCAAGAGGTCTGGCCACTTTGGGGAGATCTGTGGCCCTGCCATGTGTCCTTCCTACTGAGGGTTCCTGCACCCTGGTTTGACAAGCTGGGGTTCATCAAGGAGGGGGGCATTTTCCACTGTTTTCCTCAGCCTGTGGAAGAGCATCAGACAATGCCAGTGTTTGGTTCTACCAGGCTCTCCTGGGAGCCAGGTCCCAGTGGCTCTCCCTCCCATGCAATCTGGAGTAGGCACCCAGCTCCCGAGAGCCATGAGAAGCTGCAGTGGGAGTGGTGCAGAGAGAACACCCCATGCTTGCTTCAGAAGGGAGGCTGCTGGCATCACTGCCAGGTCTGCCTTTATGAGGTACATACTTCTTAAAAGGCTACGAGTCTCCAAGTTGTAGTCCATTACTTGAGAAGAAAGCAAAACACAATTTCAAACTAAACTGATGCCCCAACTACACTCTGAGAATGCAGTCAGAAGAAGCCAATGGTAACCCTGCTCAGCCCCAAGATGCTGGCTGGCTACAGGGACAACCCCTTCATCTGCAGGCTGCCCATCCCGCACTTCAAGATGCTGGCTGGCTACAGGGACAACCCCTTCATCTGCAGGCTGCCCATCCCGCACTTCTTGGTTGAGCCAACTTTTCCACTGGCCTGTTCCTATGTTGTCATAGTGCACTACAGTCAGGTGTAATGTTGGGACTCATTCTGACATCATCACACAGGCATGGAACATAATTTCCTCCACTTCAGTCCTCAGTCCACAGCAGCACAATTCACAACATCCAAGTTATGAGCCAGCCTGTCAACAAATCAGTGGATTAAGAAAACATGGCCTATACACACAGAGGCACCCCACTTGGCTATAGTAGAATGGAACTAGGGTATCTGCAGGTAAATGGAAGAACACATAGAACACCAGGCTGAGTGGGCAATCCAGTCCCAGAGGTTCAGGCTCTCATCACCTCTCACAATACTGGAGCTTCCCCCATTGTTTTGCTCCAAGTACATTCCATGTGCAGTGTTCCCACTTCCCCAGCTGGACAATATCCCTCTCCTGACTCATTTCCTCCACCACCTACTTCCTCCCTTATCTGACAGACATTGCAGAAGAGCTTCTGTGAGGAGCTACTGCTCTTTTGATCCCCAGCTCCCCTCTTTTGAAGCAAACCTGATCAAGACATGTGTCCTGAGATTTCCAACATTACTGCATCCTGCAGATCTTGGGCTGCCTCCACGTTGCTCAGGAGCCAAGCTGATCCAGAATCTGGCATTGCCATTGTTGGGTCTTGGGACCCCTTGCTCTTGGTTTCCTCCTACCTCTTTGGTCTCTCAGTGTGTCCCCTTTGTAGTTCCTCCTTGTCTTTGTCTTCTTTCTCAACTAAGCATCACCCTTGGTGATCTCCCCAGGCGGCACCATGTTAACTCCTGCCTACAAGTGAATGCTAACTTTCCTACCACCTTTGCTCATTCTCCTGCATGTACCTCGTAACCCACCTGTCCACCAGTACCTTCAAGAGATTTATTTTCTAGAAATAAATTACTGTTATTTTATTTGTAAATATTAACAAGGTTCAGTGCAATAACATGACATCTATACAATGTGCAATGGTCAAAGCAGAGGGATCAGCATTCTGATTCCTTTGAAAACACTTTTAAAACTTTTTGATCAGCACATAATAATACCACACATTTATAGGGCACAGTGTGGTATTTTATAATCTAAACAAAACCCAAAGTATAAAGTAGAATTCTTGATTTTTCCAACCCACCTCACCCTAGCTAGATCTAACCAGAACCCCCTTCCTCCAGTGGAGGACAACTGCATCTCTCCTGAGGCTCAGGACCCCAAGCCCAGAGTCACCCCACTCCATGCCACACCCCACAACCAGTCAGTCAGCAAGTCCCCACTCCACCTTCCCAGCATACCTAGAGCTCCCACTACATGGTCCCTGGGCCCCAGGAAGCCCAGAAGCCCCAGAAGGTAAGCTTTTAGCAAGCTAACATCAAAACGTATGGTGCTAACCATGTGTGGGAAGGAATCCAGAGGAGTGAGATCTAGAGTCCCATTCAAGAGAGAGTTTGTTGAAGGCAATGACATGGAGGCATTTTGAAGAGTGCACATAATTAAGATTGGGAAGGAAGGGAAAGAACTTCTGGACTGGGCAAGGGTGAAGGAGAGAGTGTGAAGGGAGGGAGGTTAGACAGAGTCAGGGCAAGGATCCACAATCAGGGTTGTGTAAGAGCAATATTGGCTCAGTGTTTGAGACCAGAGGAGGAGAAAACATTGCAAAGGCTTTTGTATGGAGCTGACTTGGAGTCACAACACTTAGGAGTCTCTCTTCTTAGAAGAGCCTGATGTAATTAATACCTGTAGGACTTGGAAAGTTTAATCTGGAAGTGAAATGCGGAGTGCACTGGGGAGAGACCAGAGGGAGAAAAGTGACTTAAAGCCAATTACATGGATTTGGATGGGTGAGGACAAGGTAGCCTGGATGTGGTAGTAAAATGAGAGGGAGGGTTGATTGTAGGAACATTATGAGGGGAGAATCATGAGGGCTGTGCGATGGATTGGTGATGGGCACTGCAGAGTGCAGAGTCCTGGCTGGGGACTGCAGAGTGCTTGAAGAACTTTCTCAGTCACATACATGACAAACAGTGGGGTGGGAAATACAATATGATGAAGAACAGGTTGTGAGTGGGGCATTGTGGTGCGTGGTGTAATCCTGCAGCTCAGTATACCTAGGCAGGAGGATGGCAAATTCAAAGCCAGCCTCAGCAAAAAAGGAGGTGCTAAGCAACTCAGTGAAACCATGTCTCTAAATAAAATACAAAATAGGGTGAGTGCCCCTTAGTTCAATCCTTAGTAGCAAAAAAAAAAAAAAAAAAAAAGAAGAAGAAGAAGAAGTTGTGATTCACAAAGGACCTCCAAGTCAAAGGTGCTGAGTTTACCATGGGATTTGCAAGAAGAGATGCTGATGGGAAGTTGGGGCTGAGTCAGGCCAGGGATTAGAATTGGAGTGGGGTGGGGGTAGATTTAAAAGTGACACTAGGAGTGTACAAATACCAAAAAGAGACTGAACAGGAAAGAACAGAAGCCAAGCCTGGGAGAAGGGTTTTTCAATGGCCCTTGGTTAATAAACAGTCCTTTGATCTCATATTAAAAGATGGCATTCTTACAAGATCAATGTTACCTTGACATT
Organism: Sciurus carolinensis; assembly: GCF_902686445.1. Lineage (NCBI taxonomy): Eukaryota > Metazoa > Chordata > Mammalia > Rodentia > Sciuridae > Sciurus > Sciurus carolinensis. The sequence goes on along the minus strand of NW_025920131.1, from coordinate 1,143,492 downwards.
GTGAATAATATACCTCTCATTGAATCTCGTTGAATGTACCACATACCTCATTGAAGCCATGTGGGGAGAGATTTTGTTTTTATTTTTTTCCTCTAATGCACTTTAAATGCTGTTACATTTGATGACAGTACTTTCTTACAGAACTCTTTAGGACATTGTTGAGCTAGGATCATACATGTAAAAACTAATACTGAATGTCACAGAGTTAGCTGTATATGTCTAGTGTGTGTGTGTGTGTGTGTGTGTGTGTGTGTGTATGTGTGTGTGTGTGTGTGTGTGTGTCTGAGAGAGAGAGACAGAGAGAGAGATAGAGAGAGAGAGAGAGAGAGAGAAAGAGACAAAACAGAGAGAAATATCCAATTGCTACTGCTGAATAAAACAACCAACTACACCCCCCACACTTGGTGACTTCAAAAGCTGTGTATTTATGCTCACCCACTCTGCTTCAGGAATTCCATCAGGGCACAGTAGTAATGGCTTTTCTCTGTCCCACACTGAAGACTTAGTTACAAGAGTTAGTGGCTGGGATTACTTAACAGCTGGAGGCATCTTCATTCACATGTCTGATGAGGAGTACTGCCATGTACTGGACTGCAGCTGATTCTGTTGACAACAGCCTGACCAGGACCACTTACCTGGCCTTGGCTTTCTTACATGACTTCTTCCAGGTAGTTGGATGTACTACTTGGTCCGGGGTCCAAAGCTGAGCATCTAAGCTAGCAGGGCAGAGCTGAATGACCTTTGTGTTGCAGCCTCAGAAATCACACAGATTTGCTTCTGCATTTTCTTGCCTGCAAACATGTCACGAAGGCTAATTTCAAGGAGATATAATACAGAACACCTCTGGATTAAAGTGGGCAATTAGGAAGTATTTAATACCATCATTCATTCTGTGTAACATAATTTCTTGATCCTTGATGGGTCTTTTACTTTTTGAATTACTCATAACCTATCTATGGGTCCTTCTATGAAATCTGTAATCTGGAGGAGGGAGAGATTTTCATTTTTGTCTTGATAGAATGAAATGTACTTACATGGCTTACATCCTTCCCCTACCTGGAAAAATTTTATGGGATTTTCTGTACATGATTATCTTACCCTTTCTTCCTTGTGAACCAATTCCCATAGATAAAGGGAATTTTCCTTGGGCCAGAGTTGACACTGAAGTAGGGGTTTTCTGCCTGTAAGGTTCTGCCATAAAACTGTGCATGAGAGTCGGGGAAAGTTTTGAAACCTTACGAATGTAGCCTTCGAAGGAGCTGTGCTGGGA
>NW_025920131.1:1057643-1142122 GCF_902686445.1 Sciurus carolinensis | reverse complement strand
TTAGAAATGTTAGTTGGTAGAAACATAAAAGGGAGGAAATACACAAGCTGACGTGGGAGGAAAAGCAATAGTACAGCTAGGGTCAGCAGAATGAGTTGCTCTACTCTGGGTCTGATTTGTAGTATGATTCCAACGGCAAAGTGCAAAAATTCCTCCTGTTAAAGCAAAGAAAGACTAGAGATATCCTTGTCACCAAAAACAGCACGACCTGAAAAATCATCAGTAGAATTGACAGGCTTGTAGAGGAATTGGTGAAAACAAGAAAAGGAAGGATAAAAAATGTGTTAGTTAGAAGTAAAAAATATGGCCAGGCTAACAATGGCCCATAGGTTCCGGGTTTGCCTTTCCGTCTGAGTTTTTATTATTGGAGGAAGGCTCAGGCTCACCATTGCGAGGAGGAGCAGCATCACTTGCATGCTGTAAAACTCTGATTAGCCTTTCTGGAATCCAGACTGGAGTCTGTTGATCCTGTGGGAAAATACAAACAGACCCTCGGACCCAACGAAGGACTGGATCCGGTCCTTTCCAACAACCTGTCAGGATATCTTTCCATTTTGCCCATACTTGAGGAGTATCATGGGGATTATAATGTCGATCAGCTGCAGAGTGGCTGTCCCTATCCAGAGTTAAGAAATTTAGAATGAAAAGAACTAAATTAAGTTTATCTTTAGGAGACTTGTAGGAGGCTCTTATTCCCCCTTTTTGTTTATTTAGACAATTTTTTAAAGTAAGATGTGCTCTTTCCACAATGCCCTGTCCCTGAGGATTATAGGGGATGCCAGTGACTGATTGGATGTTAAATGTTTGTAAAACAACCGGAAGCTTTTGGAAGTATAAACAGGACCATTATCTGTTTTAATAACTTTAGGTATGCCCCAGCCAGCAAATGCTTGTAGGCAGTGTTGAATGACATCTTTTACCTTTTCTCCAGAATGAGCAGAAGCCATAATGACCCCTGAAGCAGTGTCTACTGACACATGTACATACTTAACAGTACCAAATTCAGAAATATGGGTTACATCCATCTGCCAAATATGACCAGGCAGCAGTCCCCTGGGGTTAACTCCAAAGGATTGTACTGGGATTAAAGGGGCACAATGTTGACAATTTTTTACTATTTGTCGAGCCATACATTTAGATATAGGAAATTTTCTGCTCAAAGTAGTGGAATTTACATGGAATTTTTCATGAAAGAGTTTTGCTTGTTCCTCTATGGAAAAAACAAAAATTGATTTGGTGGCCATATCTACCAAGTCATTAGCATTGGCCAAAGGTCCTGGTAAATTAGAATGAGCTCTAATATGTCCTACATAGAATAGATGTTTACGCTGTAGAATAAGGTTTTGTAGCGTGATAAAATAAGAAGCTACCGTGGACATGGAAGAAATATGGGGTACCGTTTCAAGAACCTGTAAAGCGTTGACGATATATAAGCTATCAGATAGAAGATTGAATGGCTGATTATCTGCTAATTTAAAGGCTAATATTACAGCTGCAAGTTCAGTAACCTGTGCGGAGTTGGGTGGAACTATTATGGTGTGAAGTTGTTTACTGATAAGTACTGCACCTACTCCATTTTTGGAGCCATCAGTAAAAATGGTTACACAGTCTTTAAGAGGCTGGACACTAGTCACTTTTGGAAAAACTATGGGAGTATTTTTACAAAATTGAATCCAGGGATGTTGGGGATAATGGTTATCGAACTGAGCTGAAGTGGAACAATATAATACTGACCAATCATCATCATTATTAATTAGCCATTTAATTTGCTGAGTGGAATAAGGAGTTATAATAATAGACGGATGGATTCCAAAAACAGTAATGCAAGATTCTATTCCCTTGAATATTACCTGAGCAATAGCTTGGGGATATGATTGTAATGTTTTAGCTGGAGAGCTAGGGAGATTTATACTTTGCAGAGGTCCTCCTTGCCAAACTATGCCAAAAGGAGTATGTTTCTCTGAGATTATGATTAAACTTAATGGTTGAGTAGGATCACAACGATCAACATAACACTGCTGAAGTCTATTCTCTACTAGCTGTAAGGATATCCGTGCTTCGGGAGTAAGTTTCCTAGGGGAATTCAAGTCAGGATTACCTTTTAATATATCGAATAAGGGTTTTAATTCCCCTGTGGATAATTTTAAATAGGATCTGATCCAGTTAATGTCACCTAAGAGTATCTGAAAATCGTTCAAGGTATTCAATTGATCTGTCCTGATGGTCAACCTTGATGGTCTGACTGTAGTAGCAGTGAGCCTTGTACCCAGATATTCTTGGATCTCCTCTAATTGTAATTTTTCAGGGGCTATCGTTAGTCCTCTTTTTTCTTTTTTTTCTTTTTTTTTATTATAAAATTGTAAACAAATGGGATACATGTTGTTTCTCTGTCTGTACATGGCATAAAGGCATACCATTTGTGTAATCATAAATCTACATAGGGTAATGTTGTTTGATTCATTCTGCCATTTTTTCCCTTCCCCCCCTCCCCTCCCACCCTTCCCCTCCATCTATATAGTCCTTCCTTCCTCCATTCCTGCCCCCTCCCTAAACCCAACTCCAACCCCAACACTAACCCTTCCCACCCCCCATTATGTGTCATCATCCACTTATTAGCGATATCATTCTTCCTTTCGTTTTTTGAGATTGGCTTATCTCACTTAGTATGATATTCTCCAGTTTCATCCATTTGCCTGCAAATGCCATAATTTTATCGTTCTTTATGGCTGAGTAATATTCCATTGTATATATATACCACATTTTCTTTATCCATTCATCAATTGAAGGACATCTAGGTTGGTTCCACAATCTGGCTATTGTGAACTGAGCAGCTATGAACATTGATGTGGCTGTATCTCTGTAATATGCTGATTTTAAGTCCTTTGGGAATAGGCCAAGGAGTGGGATAGCTGGGTCAAATGGTGTTTCCATTCCAAGTTTTCTAAGGAATATCCACACTGCTTTCCAGAGTGGCTGCACTAATTTGCAGCCCCACCAGCAATGTAAGAGTGTACCTTTCTCCCCACATCCTCGCCAACACCTGTTGTTGCTGGTATTCTTGATAATTGCCATTCTAATTGGGGTGAGATGGAATCTTAGGGTGGTTTTGATTTGCATTTCTCTTATTACTAGAGATGTTGAACATTTTTCCATATGTTTGTTGATTGCTTGTAGACCTTCTTCTGTGAAGTGCCTATTCATTTCCTTAGCCCATTTGTCGATTGGATTATTTACATTCTTGGTGTAGAGTTTTTTGAGTTCTTTATAGACTCTGGAGATTAGCGCTCTATCTGAAGTATGATTGGCAAAGATTTTCTCCCACTCTGTAGGCTCTTTCTTTGCATTGCTGATAGTTTCCTTTGCTGAGAGAAAGCTTTTTAGTTTGAATCTATCCCAGTTATTAATTCTTGCTTTTATTTCTTGTGCTATGGGAGTCCTGTTGAGGAAGTCTGGTCCTAAGCCGACATGTTGAAGCTCTGGACCTACTTTTTCTTCTATAATCTGCAAGGTCTCTGGTCTGATTCCGAGATCCTTAATCCATTTTGAGTTTAGTTTCGTGCATGGTGAGAGATATGGGTTTAGTTTCATTCTGTTGCATATGGATTTCCAATTCTCCCAGCACCATTTGTTGAAGAGGCTATCTTTTCTCCATTGCATATTGTTGGAACCTTTGTCTAGTATGAGAAAATTGTATTTATTTGGGTTTGTGTCCGTGTCCTCTATTCTGTACCATTGATCCACCTTTCTATTTTGGTACCAATACCATGCCGTTTTTGTTACTATTGCTTTGTAGTAGAGTTGAAGATCTGGTATTGCGATACCCCCTGCTTCACTCTTTCTGCCAAGGATTGCTTTAGCTATTCTGGGTTTTTTATTCTTCCAGATGAATTTCATAATTGCTTGCTCTATTTCTGTAAGGTACATCATTGGGATTTTAATTGGAATTGCATTGAATCTGTATAGCACTTTTGGTAGTATGGCCATTTTGACAATATTAATTGCTCCTATCCAAGAACATGGGAGATCTTTCCATCTTCTAAGGTGTTCTTGAATTTCTTTCTTTAGTGTTCTGTAGTTCTCATTGTAGAGGTCTTTCACCTCTTTTGTGAGATTGATTCCCAAATACTTTATTTTTTTCGATGCTATTGTGAATGGGGTAGTTTTCCTAATTTCTCTTTCTGAAGATTCATCACTTATATATAAAAATGCCTTCGATTTATGTGCATTGATCTTATATCCCGCTACTTTACTGAATTCACTTATGAGATCTAAAAGTTTTCTGGTGGAATTTCCTGGTTCCTCTAAGTATACCATCATATCATCAGCAAATAGGGATAGTTTGAGTTCTTCTTTTCCTATTCGTATCCCTTTAATTTCTTTGGTCTGTCTAATTGCTCTGGCTAGAGTTTCAAGGACGATATTGAATAGAAGTGGTGAAAGAGGGCATCCCTGCCTTGTTCCAGTTTTTAGAGGGAATGCTTTCAGTTTTTCACCATTTAGAATGATATTAGCAATGGGTTTAGCGTAGATGGCCTTTACAATGTTAAGGAATGTTCCCACTATCCCTATTTTTTCTAGTGTTTTGAGCATGAAGGGGTGCTGTATTTTATCAAATGCTTTTTCTGCATCTATCGAAATAATCATGTGATTCTTGACTTTAAGTCTATTGATATGGTGAATGACATTTATTGATTTTCTGATGTTGAACCAACCTTGCATCCCTGGGATGAAACCCACTTGGTCATGGTGCACTATCTTTTTAATATGTTTTTGTATGCGATTTGCTAAAATTTTGTTTAGAATTTTTGCGTCGATGTTCATTAAGGATATTGGTCTGAAATTTTCTTTCCTCGATGTGTCTCTGTCTGGTTTAGGAATCAGGGTAATATTGGCTTCATAGAATGAGTTTGGGAGAGTTCCCTCCTCTTCAATTTTCTGGAATACTTTGAGAAGTATTGGAATGAGTTCTTCTTTAAAAGTTTTGTAGAACTCGACTGAGAACCCGTCTGGTCCTGGACTTTTCTTTGTTGGTAGGCTATTGATGATTTCTTCTATTTCATTACTTGAAATTGGTCTATTTAAATTGTGTATGTCCTCCTCGTTCAGTTTAGGCAATTCATATGTCTCTAGAAACCTGTTGATGTCTTCGAAATTTTCTATTTTGTTGGAGTATAGATTTTCAAAATAGCTTCTAATTATGTTTTGTATTTCGGTCGTGTCTGTTGTGATATTTCCTTGTTCATTCCGAATTTTAGTGATTTGGGTTTTCTCTCGTCTTCTCTTTGTTAGTGTGGCTAAAGGTTTATCAATTTTGTTTATTTTTTCGAAGAACCAACTATTTATTTTGTCAATTTTTTGTATTATTTCTTTCATTTCAATTTCGTTGATTTCAGCTCTCAGTTTAACTATTTCCTGTCTTCTACTACTTTTGGTGTTGGTCTGTTCTTCTTTTTCTAGGGCTTTGAGTTGTAGTGTTAGGTCATTTATTTTTTGAGTTTTACTTCTTTTACTAAATGCGCTCCATGAAATAAATCTTCCTCTAAGTACCGCTTTCATAGTGTCCCAGAGATTTTGATATGTTGTTTCTTTGTTCTCGTTTACCTCTAAGAATTTTTTAATTTCCTTCCTAATATCTTCTGTTATCCATTCATCATATAGTAGCATATTGTTTAATCTCCAGGTGTTGGAGTAGTTTCTGTTTTTTACTCTTTCATTAATTTGTAACTTCAATCCATTATGAGCTGATAGAATACAAGGTAGTGTCTTTATCTTCTTGTATTTGCTGACATTAGCTTTGTGGCATAATATATGGTCTATTTTAGAGAAGGATCCATGTGCTGCTGAGAAGAAAGTGTATTCGCTCTTGGTTGGATGGTATATTCTATAAATGTCTGTTAAGTCTAAATTATTGATTGTGTTATTGAGATCTATGGTTTCTTTGTTCAATTTTTGTTTGGAAGATCTGTCCAGTGGTGAAAGAGGCGTGTTAAAATCACCTAGTATTATTGTGTTACAGTCTATTTGGTTTCTAAAATTGAGAAGGATTTGTTTAACGTACATGGATGAGCCACTGTTTGGGGCATAGATGTTTATGATTGTTATATTATTAATATATATTATTATTGTTATATTATTATATTATGATTGTTATATCTTGCTGATTTATGCTTCCCTTAAGCAGTATGAAATGTCCTTCTTTATCCCTTCTAACTAACATTGGCTTGAAGTCCACATTATCTGAAATGAGGATGGATACTCCAGCTTTTTTGCTGAGCCCATGTGCATGGTATGTTTTTCCCCATCCTTTCACCTTTAGTCTCTGGGTATCTCTTTCTATGAGGTGAGTCTCTTGCAGGCAACATATTGTTGGATCTTTCTTTTTAATCCAATCTGCCAGTCTATGTCTTTTGATTGATGAATTCAGGCCATTAACATTCAGGGTTATTATTGATATATGATTTGTATTCTCAGTCATTTGGTTCATATTTAAAATTTTTGACACAACTTGGTTCCTCCTTTATTTGACAGTTCCTTTAGGATATTTCCTCCCTTTGCTGATTTGCTTCTTTGTTTTTTATCTCTTCCTCATGAAATATTTTGCTGAGAATGTTCTGTAATGCTGGCTTTCTTTTTGTAAATTCTTTTAGCTTTTGTTTATCGTGGAATGATCTTATTTCATCGTCAAATTTGAAATTTGACGGTAAAATTTGAAATTTGAAGGTAAGTTTTGCTGGGTATAAGATTCTTGGTTGGCATCCATTTTCTTTCAGAGCTTGAAAAATGTTGTTCCAGGCCCTTCTAGCTTTTAGGGTCTGGATTGAAAAATCTGCTGATATCCGTATTGTCTTCCCCCTGAATGTAATTTGGTTCTTTTCTCTCACAGCCTTTAAAATTCTGTCTTTATTTTGTATGTTAGGTATTTTCATTATAATGTGCCTTGGTGTGGGTCTGTTGTAATTTTGTGTATTTGGAGTCCTATAAGCCTCTTGAACTCGATTTTCCATTTCATTCTTCAGATTTGGGAAATTTTCTGATATTATTTCTTCAAATAGATTGTTCATTCCTTTGGTTTGTTTCTCTAAGCCTTCCTCAATCCCAATAATTCTCAAATTTGGCCTTTTCATGATATCCCATAGTTCTTGGAGATTCTGTTCATGATTTCTCACCATGTTCTCTGTTTGTTCAACTTTGTTTTCGAGGTTAAATATTTTGTCTTCAATATCTGAAGTTCTGTCTTCCAGCTGTTCTATCCTATTGGTTATGCTTTCTATGGAGTTCTTAATTTGGTTTATTGTTTCCTTCATTTCAAGGATTTCTGTTTGGTTTTTTTTCAATATCTCTAACTCTTTATTGAAGTGATCTTTTGCTTCCTGAATTTGCTCTGTTAACTGTCGATTGGTGCGATCGTTCAATGCCTGCATTTGTTCTTTCATCTCATCGTTTGCTTCCCTAATCATTTTAATTATGTACATTCTGAACTCCCTTTCTGTCATTTCTTCTGCCATGATGTCGTTGGATTTTATTGATGTAACATCTAGATTTGTTTGGGGCATTTTCTTCCCTTGTTTTCTCATATTGTTCAGGGATCAGTGGGTCATTAAGATATTGAAGATTTCCTCTATCAACTTATAATGTCCCTGAAGATTGCTAGTATATCCCCTCTTATCCTTCAGTAGCCTGAAGTCTTGGAGGAGGTTGATAATGCAGAGCTCCACGAAGAAGCTGCCTCTCTAGGTGTGGTAACCCTCAGGTGGCGTATATTCCCTGCTAGTGGGCGGAGGTGCCTCCACTTGTTGACCAATGGTCATCCAATGGGGAAGTAGACTGTGGGCTGAGGCAAGGCCTGTTTGTGCCTATGTCTCTGGCTTTACCGTCCCTGTGGGAAAACCTCCCCGGCCGGGAAGAGTCACTCGGTGGGGACGTCTCGCTAGTCAGTTGCCCTCCTAGAGGTTCCCCTCAATCTACAACTACCACCTGGGCTGGGCTGTCTTCTTCTGCACCGATCCCAGGGGCCCGGACCTACGTCCTGGCCCTGGGAGCCTCACCCTTCGCAGGCGAGTCTCCTTAGGCTGCCTCTCCCAGAGAATCTGCCCGCCGCCCTGGAAACTTCGCTCCGCCCCTAGGCGTGTCTCTGTGCGGCTCTTCCAGCAAGAAGCCACCTAGCTCCTGGGACCCTGCTCTGCACCAATCGCCTGGCTATGCAGCCCCTCCCCTGAGCCACCACCTGGAGCCCCGTACAATAGCTCCGAGACACAGAGACCCACCACACACCTCCTCCTCTGGACAGCCGCCCGGTTTCCGATGCAGTCACTAGGAATCCAAACAACTCACTTCGGGTCTCCTCCTCCCGCCAACCACCCGTAGCCCTAGGCAGTCACTCCAAGTCCAAGTGACCCGCCCTGTTCCTCCTCCTCCTCCTTGGGGTAGCCCCCCAGGTGTTCAGGAACGGTGGCTCCGAGACCAGGTGACTCACCACGCTCCTCCTCCAGGCAGGCCACAGGTGTTCTGGAGCGGTTGCTTTTAGTCCAATCAGCTCACCACTCGCCTCCTCCTCTGGCAACCGCCTGTGGTTCTGATGCAGTCACTCCCAGGCTAAGCTTCCCACCGCTCTCCTCCTCCAGGCAGGCCACCAGTGTTCTGGAGCAGCTGCTCCGAGTTCAAACAGCTCGTCACGCAGCTCCTCCTTTGGCAACTGCCCGCAGCTCTGATGCAGTCACTCCCAGGTCAAGCAACACGCCGCGCTCCTCCTCCTCCTCCTCCGGGCAACCTCCCGGCACTCAGGAGTGCTCGCTCTGGGTTCAAACAGTTTACCATGCAGCTCCTCTTCTGGCAACCGACTGTGGTTCTGATGCAGTCACTCCCTGACCAAGCGTCCCGCTGCGCTCCTCCTCTTCCTCCGGGCGGTCCCCCAGCGCTCAGGAGCGCCCACTCTGAGTTCAAACAGCTCACCACGCAGCTCCTCCTCTGGCAACCGCCCGTGGCTCTGATGCAGTCACTCCTAGACCCAAGCGACCCGCCGGGCCTCTCCTCCTCCTCTGGGCAACCCCCTGGTGTTCGGAAGCGGTCACTCTGGGTCCAAACAGCTCGCCACGCAGCTCCTCCCCAGGCAGCCACCCGGAGCCCCAGCGGCTGCTCGAGTCCAAGCGCTATGCTGAGCCGCCTCCTCTACGATGATCCCAGTTGTCCGTGTTTACCGCTCCAGCGGGGGGAGGGGCGTCTCGCCGAGCAACTCCACTTCACAAATTCCCTGCGTTCCGGGGCTACCGCCCCATCCGGGACGCCTCCCCAACAGGAGAGACTCACCTGGCAGCTTTGAGTTGGTCCCAAGTCTCTCACTATCTCCTCTTTTGAATCTTGTGTCCTGGAGCAGCGTGAAATGCAGCCGCCCTCTAGTCCGCCATCTTGGCCCGCCTCTATATTGAAGATTTTTGTATGCTCGGTGCTTACTCATATAATATAAAGCTGCTCCTCCGCCCTTTATGCTGCAGTCCTAGTCCTCTTTTTTCTAATGCTTGAGTTATAAATTGTAATGCTTCTAACAAAACTTCTTTTTCTGGATGGCAAATAAGTATGTCATCCATATAATGATAAATCAACAATCTCTTAAACTTTTGTCTAGTAGTTGTTAACGCTTTATCTATGTATATTTGACATATAGTAGGACTGTTAGCCATACCTTGAGGCAACACAGTCCATTCGAATCTCTGATCAGGCTGAGTGTGATTAAGAGAGGGCAAAGTAAAGGCAAATCTCCAACAATCATTTTTGTGTAAGGGTATAGAGAAAAAGCAATCTTTTAAATCCAGAATAATAGTAGGCCAATTTTTTGGTAGCGCAGTGACAAGAGGGAGTCCACATTGGATGGGTCCCATAGGGTACATTTGTTCGTTTATGGCTCTTAAATCATGTAATAACCTCCATTTTCCTGATTTTTTCTTTGTTAAGAATATTGGAGTATTCCAAGGAGAAGTAGAATGTTGTAAATGACCTGCTTGTACCTGCTCTTGTACTAACTTATGAGCTGCCTCTAGCTTCTCTTCTGTTAGGGGCCACTGTGGAATCCAGCGAGGCTTATCATCTTTCCATATTATAGGGATTGATGGTTTATCAGTGGCCCCTAGGAAAAACCCAATCCATGAGAATCATTTTTTGGTGGAAGTAAAGGCAGTGGTTGGGTAGATCCTTGACTATGTCTTCCTAATCCTTTTTTATCATCATAGTTCATATTTTGTAACATTTCTTACAGGAGTCCCTTGGTAAGTCTGATCAGTGGTGAGTTTCATATCCATTTGCTGCAGGACGTCTCGTCCCCATAGACTAATAGGAACATTACAGACATATGGCTGAAATATTCCTGTGTGTCCCTCTGTATCTTTCCACGATAATGAGGAAGCACTTTGATTGGGGCTTTCTGCTACTCCTAAGCCTCTCAAGCTCTGAGCTGCTGTGATCAATGGCCAGTGCTTTGGCCAGACCATTGCACTAATAATACTTTTGTCTGCTCCCATATCTAATAAACCTGTAAATTCCATATTTCCCACTTTTAATTTTAGGAGGGGCCTCTGTCCCATATCCATAGTAAGGTTTATTAAAGTGGTTCCTGTTGATCCAAAACCTCCTTGTCTTTTATTTGTGTTTTTACTGGGCCACAAAGAATGTCGACTGGGTAATATAAGCATTTGTGCAATGCGATCCCCTGGAGAGATGACCGTAATTCCTTTTGGTGAAGAGACCAAGGCTTTTATTTGTCCAATGAAATCAGGATCAATAACCCCTGGGTGTACTATAAGTCCTTTTAGTGTTGAGGAACCTCTACCTAGTAATAGTCCTACACTGTTCTGTGGGATTTTTTCATGCCAATCAGTATCAATCATCTGCACCCCCATATCTGGGGTTAGTATGAGTCTGGAGGTGGCACAGATGTCCAATCCGGCACTTCCTGAGGTGGCTCTGCGCTCCCCTTCTCTGTGGGAGGATACCACCATCGGGGAACTTGTTGAATTACCCCGTATATTTGTTGCGGGCCCCAGGGAGGGCCCTGTCTCCCGTTTTTTTGAAGTTTAGGATTCAACCCTAGGAAATTATCCTCCCTATCTCTAATAGACTGACAGGCACTACTCCAATGACTTCCTCTTCTGCATCTTGGACATAGCCCAGGTCCGGTTCCCAAGTTATTCTTTGTATAGATGTTCCCACCTTGGGCAAAGGGTGGCCTTTTGTTTGGACAAGTGGCTTTTAGATGTCCCTTCTGTCCGCACACAAAACATGATCCTAAAGACTCTTTATTAGTTCTTGAAGGGAACCTCCCCTGGGCTTGTGCAAGTGCGGCAGACAACAAGGTGGTTTGTCTGTCTATGGCTGCTACAAAGGCACTGCTCTGCGCCGAAGTATCATTTACATCTCTACACACTTTTAAGTAGGTGGACAAGTCTTTGTTTCTCCATGGTCTTATGGCCTCCCTACACCATTTGTTGGCTTGTTCGTAAGCCAATTGTTTTACTAGGGGCATGGCTTGCTCTGCATCTCCGAAGATGCGTGATGCTGTCTGAATTAGCCTATCGACGAAGTCCGCGTAGGGCTCACTACTCCCTTGAGTTACCTTTGACAACTGGCCCTGCAAATCTCCTGCTCCTTGTAATGTCTTCCAGGCCTTGGTTGCAGCCATGGCAATTTGCGCATAGACTGCTGGATGATAATTAAGCTGTGCCTGAAGGGTTTCATAAGGTCCTACGCCCATAAGCATGTCCCTATCGACTTGGGGATTCCCCGCTGCCGCATTTTGGCGGGCGGTATCCATAGATATTTCCTGCCATGATGTTTTCCACATAAGGTATTGTCCCCCAGACAGAGCGGCCCTAGCAAGATTAGTCCAGTCCTGGGGCACTAAGTTTAATGATGTCAAGGTATCTACTAAGGCTATAGTAAAAGCTGACTGAGGACCATATGTGCTAACTGCTTCTTTTAACTGTTTCACTATTTTGAAGTCTAAGGGTTGGTGGAATCTTTGATTTTGAGCATCCTCAAAAACAGGATACGCTACAGATCCAAGATGACTCCATTCTGAGCGTAATCCGAAACCAGACGCTTCATGAGGGGGTTCCCTATTTATGGGAGGTGCACTAGGCAACACGGGCACTAGAGGGGGCTTTTCATCTAGTCTTAATCTTTGTACTCTTTTTTCCAGTTCCTCTCCTGATAGTTCCCGTTCTGATAGTTCCTCATCTGAATTAGTTTCTTTTTCTGAATTTTGGGAAAGATATGAGCATTCCTCTTTTATTTCTTCCAAAACCTGTCTTCCCTCAGCTAAAGGCTCGGTGAGTGAAGGTTTTTTGTTTTTATCTCGCAGACAGGATTTAATAAGAGACCAAATAGCCATAGTGCCTACTGGCAAAGGGTTTTGCCTATTCGCTATACGAAGGTCCTTCCCCAGCTGTTCCCACTGTAGGGTATTCAAAAGGCCCTCATCCAAAAACCAAGGGGAAACTCTTTCCACAGTATCGAGAAATACTTTAGCTGTTTTTTCCTTTAATGGCGTCCCATGGTTTTTTAATAGCTCCCTGAGGGGTTGCTGCATTCTGAATTTAGACGTTTCAGACCCCATTGTTACTAATTTGAATAGCTTCAGTTATGGCAGTTACAATAACAAACAGTGGCCTAACTGCCAGGAGCAACGAGATTACTGAAAGGAGAACTATCTATCAAGTGTGCATTAAAATTTTTATAGCGGCTTTTCACGTGCTACCTATACCCTAATTGGACCGCTTCAAGCGTGTTTCTACTTTCACTTTTAATTAGACCGCGTTCCATGCGTCAGGACCGCTGCTGGCATATCCCGATACCGGACCACCTTCGGTGTGTCCTTATTTTTATTTTAATCGGGCCGCATCCCACGTGCCCCCAGGACCGCTGATGGCGTATCCTGATATCCTTTAACTGGACCGCATTCCGCGTATCCCCAGGACCGCTGATGGCGTATCCTGATACCCTTTAACTGGATCGCATTCCACGTATCCCCAGGACCGCTGATGGCGTATCCTGATACCCTTTAACTTTTTTATAACCGGTTTAACTTATTAAATTTTTTTAAAGATATCTTACCTTGTCTTCTTTATAATATTTTCATCTTCCCGGGTTTCGGCACCAGTTATCGCGTTCCCTCTGGCCGCAGAGAGAGACACGACAAACGTCTGAAGCTTTGGAAGTTTATTGTGCACAGTCTTCCTTTCTTTCCCTCTTTTCTAATCCCTTTCTCTCTTTTCTTTCTCTCGCTCTCTTTCCCTCTGCTTAACTCTTGCCTGCTCCGGTCGCTCTGCTCCTCCCGCTTGGCTCACACCTACTTCGGCCGCTCCGCTTCTCCCACTCGGCTCTCGCCCTTGCTCGCACTCTTCTTCCTCGCTTCTTCTCCTACTCTCAGCTTCATCTTCTCTCAGCTTCTTCTTACTCCCAGCTTCAGCTTCAGCCGCCGCCTACTCCCCCACCCACCAAGCTTATATACACTTCAACCAATCAGGGGAGAGCACACCAGGTAAACGCGCGGACAGCTGCAGGCATAGAATAGGTACACGAGGGGGGCATGCTCTAATCACATCGTTAACTAGCCAATCATTGGAATTCGCTGGTTGTTTACTGTATAGCTGGCCGCTTTTGGCTCAGCGCCAGGCACCATCTTGACCGTGCTCAAGGCTGGGGGTCCCGGGAACCCCGACAATGAAATGCATCCATCCTCTAGTCTGCCATCTTGAAAAACCTCCAGTTTTTGATTTCTTACTGGATCAATTGTGGTATTTGTGCCTTTTGGTATTTTGTCCATTTCATCTAAGTTATATATTAAATTTATTTAGTAAACTTTATTGTGTTGACTAAAGTTTCATTTCTTCATTTAGCTCTTTTCCTGTTTATTTTCCTTAATCAGTCTACTGAAAGCTTTTTCAATTAAGAGGATCTTTTCAAAGAACCAGCTTTTGGTTTTATTGATTATCTATTACCTAGTCTTTGCATCTGTTTATCACATATCATCAAGTCCTGGATCAAGTTCCTGAATAGAACATACATAAGCTCATCTCTGGAGACTCTCAGCCTAGTGGGAACACAGATGGGAGATGAGAACAGGAACCTCTCCAGCAGTGCCATGAGAGCAGTGTGGGGATGGCGGGGCCCAGGAGGCCAGGAAGGGGCTCTGAGGAGCTGATGTCCACACTGAAGGGAGGAGAGGAGGAAAGTATGGGGGTGACTGGGGAGGGGTGGTCCAGAGAGAATCTTCTAGATGGCAGGAGTGAGGAGGAGGAGAAAGGTGTGGTTGGGCACAGGTGCAGGGCTCTGGGGTCCTGTTGAGGATTTACAGAGTGATTTAGGGAAATGGAATGGTGTGAACTCGTCTCAAGAGCTTTCCACTGCACCAGGACTGAGGTCCAGCATGCCTCCAGTGGACTGGAAGGCCCTGTGTCAGCTGACCCTGCTGCCTCTGAGGTCATCCGGCTGTGCTCCTGTTGTGCCCAAAGGCTTGAGATCCCACAAGGACCACCAGAGACCACGATCAATGCAAGAGGCAAAGAGTCATTTATTAGCGAGTTCGAACCCGGTCCTCTGCGTCCTTAATCAACGACGCTAGGAGAGGCCCCGAGCCCTCGTCAGCAGGGTTTTTATAAGGAAAAGCAAGCAGTTTTACAGTGTTCTTCTAATTGGCTAACATTCGAACAGCTAAACCTCCCCTGGTTGGGTCCGGTCAATCTATTTGATTTTCATTGGGTCCGGCCAGAACTGGACGGTCCTAGAGGAAGAAGGGAGGAGGGAAGGGGTGAACTATTCAGGAGCTGAGTCGGGGCTAGGCCCTGCTCTCGTCCTTGACGGATAAGGTCTCCAGGCAACTGCACATTCCTCGGACAAATGTCTCTTAACAACCTTGGTAAGCACAGGGGCCCAGCAGTCCTGTTTGTCCTTGAGACAGTTAGCAGCACAGATACCACCCTGCTCTCAACATCCCCCCTTTCCAAGAACATTTAGAGAGCCAATCTTGGGTCTCTACTGTTCTAATTCTTGCTGCTTAATGGGCTGATATTGGGCCTTTAGCACCATTAGCTGTACTGTATTTATTTTATCTTTAACAAAAGCAATTAACTTATTGATTATACAAGGTCCTATAGTTAAAGCTAGTAACAACAATATTAGGGGTCCCACTGTAGTGAACACCAGAGTAGTTAACCAAGGGGAAAAATTGAACCAGGATTCAAACCAGTTCTGACTAGCTTCCCATTCTTTCTTTCTGTTTGTTAGTCCTTCTCTGACTTTTGCCATGGATTCCCTCACTACTCCAGAATGATTAGCATAAAACCAACATTTTTCTCCCAGAGCTGCACATAGACCTCCTTGCTTACAGTCTTTAAAGTCAGGTAAATTTGGTAATTAATGAGCTCCGGAGATCCTTGACATTTTATTCTTCCAGGGGCAGTCTCCAACTTCCAAAGGCAGATGGCTTCATGGCTTCATTTCCTCAAATTGACCCGATTCCCTATTTCTACACTAACTACCTGTCCTTATTCTGACTTCATTTACCCCTCTAATACTAGGAACTCCTTCACTGCTGTAGGGAAAATGGGCGATGACCAATCTGACTTCTTCGAGCTGGAAGTGGGCAGCGTGGGGCAAGCAGTTTGGAGTTCCCTTTTTAAAATCGGGTCAACTGAGGGGTCCAAGGTAGAAGTCTGGTTGGGGAAGAGCAGGCTGTAAACTCATCTGGGGGTAGGTGCTTCTATGATAGAAGAACAAAAAGACATGAGTACTGAAATGAAATTAGTACAAAGTAAATGTTGCAGCATCTGGAGCATGCCACTGAGTATCATGAAGATGACAGAAGTCAATCTCTCACCAGGAGGTGGAAGAACTGAGAAATTGTTCCCATAACTAGACCTAGCAAAGGCTGGAAAGGACAAGGCCTTTATTTGAGAACTTTAACATTGTCCAGGTTATCAGGAATGTAAACACAACATGTAACTTTTAATGTCATAGATATCCCAAAAAATATAGTTAAACTACTTTATGTCATCTGATTTTTGTAAAATATCCCTTTATTGGTATAACCTGTGTTTAGTAGAGAGCTCTATACTTCTGTTACTTAGGGCTAGGTAATCATACGAGCAAACATAGATAAAGTCTACCTGTATAGCTTAGGAAGGTCTGTAGGCCTTAAACTGACTAAAAACTTCTGACTCTGGCAGTTTCTCTTGATAGTTATCAGGCACATTTGCTGAAGAATCTTTCTTTCATTTGTAGCTTCCAGTTTTTATTCTAGTGGACTAACACAAGTGTACATCTTAAGTTACATTTAACTGTTATTTCTCTTAAATGCCCAAGAATGGTTATATTTTGGTTTTAACTGTTTTGCTGGGTGTCTAACATCAGGTTGGTCAAATTGACCTGGTTCCTGTCTTGTTAAAGAGTCAGCTGAGTTCCCACAGGGGCCACTCGTAGAGAACTTAAAAGCAGCTTCTTAGCTCCACCAGTGCCATTGGTTAGGCAGGGTCTCCTTGATGAGGTGACTTCCTTTGGAAGCATTAAGGGATGTCTCCCTTTTTGTTCACATTCTGAAACAACTCTTATGAAATTTCTGAATTTAGATAAATTGCTCTATTTTAATAAGATTAAATATTTTGTTGTTTATAGTACTCTAATTGAAACACAGTTGAAACTTTTGGGACCCTTTGTATATAGAATTCCACTTGTTAGGACATAACTCTTAGTAACCTTGTTTTTAGTAATGACACAAAGCAATTTTAAACTCTTTTTAATTTACCAACCTATGAAAACACCAATAATGTTTAAGTATGATGCCCCATGGAATTTGAGGGGTTAAGAGTACTTGATGTTATTTAACAATGAGCATTTTAATTTTGCAAATTAATCAGATGTCACCAACAAACACATTTGAGTAATCCCATACATGTTAACTCTAATTCACTTATTTTGTAAAAACCAAGAAAGCAGGCAGGTGTCCTGAACAGTATTTGCTGTCTTTTTCCTGTTGAAGAAAAGTCCTAGAAACAAATGATATTAGACATTGTTTAACATCAACATTCCATTAGTTTGACCACCTAGAGACTTATGAGTTATTTTCAAAGACATTTTACTTTTATTAGTTTACCCAATTTAAATTGAACCTTTTTAAATCACGTGAATAAAAGTATTTGGATCCATTTTTAAATTTTAATTTTAGGAGCGCTCAGTTTTGATAAGACCTTGTAACTTTATCTCCATTGCAATGTAACAGATGTTCAAAAACTCTAGTTGAATAAAAAATAGAACTGATCAAAAAAATCATTAACCTAGGTATGCAAGATCAAAATTATGAGCTCAAAAATACAGCATTAAAGAAAAACAAAACAAACGAAGAATCCTAGAAAATAAGTTAGTTCTGGGTACCAGCCCAGAAGTTTAAAACGGACACCTTTTTTTTTCTTTTCTTCAGGTTACCCCCTCCCTTTCCCGCTGAGACTGCTGCAGGCTTTGGCAAGGCCAGGCAAAGGGGAGGGGGGATTACCCAGGACTTTTTAACCCTTTTTTTCCTGGTTGAGAAATCAGGTTAGGTTTGAATGCAGAAAATAACAAAACATTATTTCTCACTACTTTTGAGGAATGGAGCTGCTGAGCTCTCTGCCTAGGGGGATTGGAGTAAACAAATCTCTCAGGAACAAGGAGAAGGACTGTAAAAGTACCCTGCAATGAGTATCCCTAAGCCTAAGATCGGATTAACACAATGAAGAATTTAACAGAAGGCAAGAGTAAAGACCATATAGTACAATACACAAACAGACAGACACATAGCATGCTAAATCAAAAATTGGCTAGCTGGTATTTTGTAGTTTCCCAGGTGCCACACAAAGCCCAAATGGGACAAAGAGTTAACCAGATGCGGCCAGTCGTCCGAATGCAATACTGAAGCCGCTCAGAGTGCAGCACAAGCTGCTCAGAAGTGACAAATTTACCCAGAATGCAGCACAAACTGCTCAGAGTGCAGCACAAGCTGCTCAGAAGTGACAAATTTACCCAGAATGCAGCACAAACTGCTCAGATGTGACAATAATGTCACCAGATGCGATGACTCGCCAGAATGAAGTACCCACTGCTCAGATGTGACAATAATGTCACCAGATGCAATGACTCGCCAGAATGCAGTACCCACTGCTCAGATGTGACGATAATGTCACCAGATGCGATGACTCGCCAGAATGCAGTACCCACTGCTCAGATGTGACAATAATGTCACCAGATGCGATGACTCGCCAGAATGCAGTACCCACTGCTCAGATGTGACAATAATGTCACCAGATGCGATGACTCGCCAGAATGCAGTACCCACTGCTCAGATGTGACAATAATGTCACCAGATGCGATGACTCGCCAGAATGCAGCACCCGCTGCTCAGATGTGACAAATGTCACCAGATGGGTCGAGGGGACGTCTCCCGAGACCCTGCTGGGGTCCTATAGCGCGTCCGCCAGGACTGTGCCAGCCCAGAACCAGAGCCTGCAGGCAATTCAGACCAGAAAACACACGGCAATGCCTTACTCACCGGTGGAAGATGTCACTTATGACTCTATGATCAGGTGTCTGGGTGGGCTTGGGGATCCCGGACGAGCCCCCATATGTTGTGCCCAAAGGCTTGAGATCCCACAAGGACCACCAGAGACCACGATCAATGCAAGAGGCAAAGAGTCATTTATTAGCGAGTTCGAACCCGGTCCTCTGCGTCCTTAATCAACGACGCTAGGAGAGGCCCCGAGCCCTCGTCAGCAGGGTTTTTATAAGGAAAAGCAAGCAGTTTTACAGTGTTCTTCTAATTGGCTAACATTCGAACAGCTAAACCTCCCCTGGTTGGGTCCGGTCAATCTATTTGATTTTCATTGGGTCCGGCCAGAACTGGACGGTCCTAGAGGAAGAAGGGAGGAGGGAAGGGGTGAACTATTCAGGAGCTGAGTCGGGGCTAGGCCCTGCTCTCGTCCTTGACGGATAAGGTCTCCAGGCAACTGCACATTCCTCGGACAAATGTCTCTTAACAACCTTGGTAAGCACAGGGGCCCAGCAGTCCTGTTTGTCCTTGAGACAGTTAGCAGCACAGATACCACCCTGCTCTCAACACTCCAGCCCTTAGGTGTCAGGGCCATCCTGTCCTAGGCTCTCAGACCCTTCCATCTTGGTTGCTGGCACACTGTCTTCCTGGGTCGTGCCTCTGCTCCTGAGCACCAGAGCGCAGTTGAACAGTGCAGGGGATTGGTGGTTGCCAAGACCGCTGCAGTTCAGAGTCAGCTGCTGAGGACCCTCGATTTGGTGGGGACTTCTCCCCTGTTGGTGGGGTTGCAGCTCCCCAGCCCACGAGTTAGTTCTCTGCCTCTGCTGCACTCACCTCCACCCTCCTCACACTCCTTCCCCTGGAAACCTCCCCCTGCTGAGTTTCATGGGAGCAGTCAGAGAATGTGTTGTTTTTACACCAGATACCTCCATCTAAATGTCCAAACAGCAAGTGAGATGCTTTAATGAAATTCCAAGGAAAGAGTCTGTCTTTGAGCATTGGATCAATACACAGAACTGATTTTTACTTCCTGTCAGCAGACAGAGTTCTGGGAGAAGAGGGTGCATGCCTGATATCTACCTGCAGGGTTACATAAGCGCTCTTGTATGGACCACATCAAGAGCTTGCATCTGTCTTCTTAATTAAGAAACAAAGACAGCTCTGGACTCTGATCAGCAGCACAGACCTTCAGGCGCCATGCGGGCGCGGCCCCCACAGGGCATTCCTACCCAGTTAGGGATTGGATTTCTTTTCTAGAGCAAAAATGTCTCTCCCATCCCCCAAACATTATTGTGATGAAGAAAGGAGAAGGAATTAGAGTTTAGCTTTTATGAAAATACAAAGATTAGGTGACAAAAATAGGAGTGTGTGAATAGAAAGGTTTTGCTGTTGGCAGGTGGTGACAGGGTGGGCTGGAAGCTCTAGAAACCCCAGGGAAACAGGTGAGACCTTCCATCCAGGGCCAGTGTTGAGCTTGCAGGACCTGGGAAAGCAGATCTGACAAAGTTAAGAAATGTCTGTCATGTGTAAGAGCCTCACTGTGGGCAAAGGGTTATTTGAGTCCTTTTAAAAATACTATGAAAAATGTAAGGAAAATAATTCTCAGGTTGGACCGGCAAGGCATGCCCATTTGTCCCCAGGGAAGCAGGACTGGCTAGGAGCTGGCAGCACCGTGGGGTGGAGGAGGCCCAGGAGGCTCAGGTCCACAGGCTCACCTCAGCATGGGTATCTGCCACACTTTGCAGACCAGAGCAGAGATGGAGCAGAGCAGGGGCATGGAAGGGGAAGGAGGGAGGCCAGTGCCCATGGGAAAGATCTTGGGCTTCTAGGAAGCCCCCTGCAGGCCCAGCTGGGTTGATCGCTCATCCACGACTGACCTCACCTTACTTGAGAGTTATCACATTGTTTTCCTAAATATTGAAATTTTCTCTGTCCATGGTAAAAAAAAAAAAAAAAAAAAAAAAAAAGTTGTAAAAAAAGGAAGGACAATGTGAATTACTCAGGTCTTACCATGGCATAGCCACTGCTGGCTTGCTTTGCCTGCCTGGCTGCCTAGTCTGTTTGTTCAGTCATCCAGAACTGGAGAAACAGACCCTCCAGTTTATGGGCCTGGTTTGTTTTTCCTACACGCTGACTGAGTGGTCAGACATGGTCTCATATCTTAATAATCTTCAGAACTGAGGTTCGTGATCGATTCTCCGAGTGGGCATTTCATCTTTGATCTACTGTGGTTACCTCCATGTCAGACACCTTGTTCCCAGTGGGAAGTGACCTTGCCACCAAGCAGGAGCTCTGCCTCTAAGTGGGGCTGGCCTCCCACAGGGCCTGAAGGGCAGCATGGTGTGAGGAGCCTGGTTCCAGGGCCACTCTGGTCCTCTGTGGTGTGAGGACAGACTGTCTGGCACATTGTAGGTACCTGATTCAGTTTCAAGACACTTCCTGGCCTCGATTTGCATTTTTAAGGTTCTAATGAGGTTTTGTTGAGAGCAGGGTGGTATCTGTGCTGCTAACTGTCTCAAGGACAAACAGGACTGCTGGGCCCCTGTGCTTACCAAGGTTGTTAAGAGATATTTGTCCGAGGAATGTGCGGTTGCCTGGAGACCTTATCCGTCAAGGACGGGAGCGGGGCTTAGCCCCGACTCATCTCCTGCATAGTTCACCCCTTCCCTCCTCCCTTCTTCCACTAGGACCGTTCAGTTCTGGCAGGACCCAATGAGAATCAAATAGATTGGCCGGACCCAACCAGAGGAGGACTAATGTTTAGCTGTTCAAATGTTAACCAATTAAAAGAACACTTTAAAACTGCTTGCCTTTCATTATAAAAACCCTGCTAACGAGGGCTCGGGGCCTCTCTTAGCGTCACAGGTTAAGGATGCAGAGGACCAGGTTCGAACTTGCTAATAAATGACTCTTTGCTGCTTGCATTGATCGTGGTCTCTGGTGGTCCTTGTGGGGTCTCGAGCCTTTGGGCACAACAGTTTCAGGGTTTCCTTTGTTTGGTTTCTTTAGTCTAAATTATTGTGGAATTCTTCTTCCCATTCCCCCTTTGTAAGGCAGATGACCTTTTTATATTTATTGATTCTGTTTTTCTGCTTGTCACTTAGTTCAGTCCTATTCAAATTTAACATAACATTTTACTTTATTTTTCTTCTTCCCTGTGCTTTTAAAAAAGCACTTATGTTTTTGGTCCAACTGGGTTTATTTAAAATGTAACATGGGAGACAGTTGGTTTCCTTCCAGATACTTAGCTAGTTTGATAAAACCGTTTATGAGACAACTCACATCCAATCAGTGTATTTTGCTTCATAAGTCATGTTTAAATGTGTGTGCGAAATGCTCAAGGGCCGTCCCTCATCGATGCTGGCCCTTCATTTCCGCATCAGTACTGCACTGTTTAATTACCATTGCAACATTGCCCCCCACACATTGGTCCTCCTGCATTGTCCTGTGCTGGTGGTAGCAGTGTGGTGGCGTTGGCCGTTACTGAGTGCAGACTGTCCGCCTAGAGGCTCCATCCTCAGAACACTGCCTCTGTGTTCCTGTTTTACTGTGGTCTTCCTGGTGGCAGTGTCTGCCAGGCAGAGCTGTCCTGAGCTGTGGAATTGAGGCAGTGTTGGAGGTCACATGGGGTGATGGGGACTGTGCAGAGCAAGGGCCCTGTTGATGTGGAGGATGTGGTCATTTTCAAGACAGCCTCCTTCCCGTGGCTGCGGTGGGGTTCCTCTCTCTCTCCCTTTTTTAGAATCTTTCCTGGGGAGTCTGTTTGCAAGGCTCTGAGCAGCATGGTATCCTCTGCAGGCCCTACAGGCAAGCAGATTTAACTCCTCCTTGAAATGTGCGTCCCACCAAGTTGTGGCACCTTGGGTAGCCAAACCCCCAGCTGAGATTGTAGCTGAACTTCTCTTGCCCCCAGCCACTTACCAGTTGTCACCACCTCCCTGTAGTGGGCAGTCTATTCTCCCCACTCCAGGTGGTTTCTAATAAAGAGAAGGACAGCCAGCGGCAGAGATAAGAGCTTTTCTCCAAAGTTCAAATAGTAGTAAAATTTTTACTAGCATATGAAACTTTTTGAAAACAATCTGAATGCTGCTGGTGGTGAGGACAGTGGTCCCTGCACCTGTGGTCAGGTCTGCTGCCCAGCAGGTCACTGGCTGAGCATGCTCCATAAGGTGGTACTCACGCCTGTGCCTTGGCTGCCAGGCACAAGTGTTCTACCCCTGGAGAGAAGTTTCTTCATGGTGAGAGGGGTTTCTTGGATACAGTTTCTTGTTCCTGGGAAGGTGTGCAGGTGTGTGGCACATGGGTGTGGCTGGGGCCTCGGAGTGGGGCCCCTTTTTTTGGACTCCAGGACTCCTCACTGTCTCAGTGGGGGGGCACCTGGAGAAAGTATACACACCTGCCTTGCAGCAGCTGGGCAGCCTGAAGGCACTCTGCTCTGTGGGGCTTCCTTGGAGGGGTGGTTCTGGTCATCCTGGAGCACTGGGGTGACAGCAGCGGTGCCTGGCAGGGCCCCTCCACAGCTGGGTCTGTATTTGCCAGGGAGAGGGGCCAGAGTGGCTATTGATCTGTCCCGAGGTCTCACAGCCCAAGCCTGCAGGCTGGTTCTCAGGGCCTATGTCACAGGAGGGGTTCTTTATGGTGCCCCTCTGCCTGTCAGCTGGTAGGACCTTCTCAGTCCCAGGACAGCTCTCCCAGCCAAGAACCTGTATGTTGTGGGATCAGTGATGGTGTGCATGGGACCCTGAGGGGCTTGTAGGTAGGACATCCAGGAGGAGCCGCAGCCTGGCTACAGACCCTGACAGGGACACCAGGGAGCCGTGGAGCGCCCTCTGCTGTCAGGCCTGGATGGGAGCGCCCAGTGCTATTCTAGATCTCTTGGAGCAAGACTCAGAGTTGAAGTCAAGAGGCCAGCATTGCCATGGTGCTCAGCCTTGCTGTCTCCTTTCTTTAAACCTGAGGTATTGGGGTGCCCTTTATTTTCTGGGTACATGTAAGCATAAGGTGTGGTCACCTTATGCTTGGAACCATATGTTGGAACCATTGTGAGGAATAAAATATTGCAAGAAACCAGGAATTGGGGACTGAGTGCTTGGTGCTGCAGGCTCCTAGGTTGCCCTTCTCATGAGCCTGCACGTGAGGACAGCCTGTGGCACGCAGGGTCCTGTGAGTAGTGTGGCCCAGTGTCCTGTGAGTGTCTCCATCCCCATGTGGGTTCCTGCAGAGGCCTCGGACCCTGAGTGTGTGTCATCGATGAGATCGGGAAGATGGAGCTCTTCAGTCAGCCCTTCATCCAGGCTGTGTACCAGACTCTGTCCTCACCAGAAACCATAGTCCTGGGCACCATCCCACCCCAGAAGGGAAAGCCTCTGGCCCTGGTGGGGGAGATCCGGGGCAGGCCTGACATGAAGGTGTTCAGTGTGAGTGCGCCCTGTCTGCAGGTGCCCTGCCCTTGACTGCTCCTCTGCCCCCTACATGCCCCTGTGCTGCAGCATCACTGAGTTGAATCTTAGGGGTTTAGAATGACACCATCCTCCACACACTGACAAACGTTGGGAGCCCCCAAGTGTCCCAGCCTGCTGCCCTTCTCGGTCCCTCTTGTGCCTCTGCGTCTTCTCTGCTGCCCTCCTCTATGCCTGCAAGTGCCCTTGGCAAGCTCCACTCATGCTGCCCCCACCCCAAGTTAAATGCTTCCCAGAGGAAGGTAGTGAGTGGAAGGCACGGGCCTCAGCAACTTGGAGCAGAGCGAGCGCCTGCCTCACTGGTTGAAAGGACCCTGGCCCGCTAGCCCTGCTGGGATGTTGCCACCAGTGCATCCTGTGTGTGGCAGTGAAAGACCACATTGGGTTGGACCAGCCAGATCTGGGAGGCGTGTGCATCTCCTTCAGGGGTGCACTCCCTTGGCCAGTGCCAACTGAGCACCTACTGTGTGCAGGGCACTGTTCACATCTTGGTGGGTCCGTTCCCCAGGGGCATGGGACCCAGTGCAGGAGCTGAGCGCCACATGTGCAGGCAGATGCAGGAGGAGGTTTCAGCTGCTGCCAAGGGCTGGGAAGAGTGCTGGCAGCATGGCTGGGTGGCCTGGTGGTGGGCAGCACTCAAGGGAGGTGATGTCTGAGTGAGGCTGGAAAGGTGTGAAGGCCTAGTCCTCATGTCAGTGGCCTCAGAGCCAAGTGCCACCACCTGCCTCTGTGTGCATCACCTCCAAGGTAGAGGTTCGTGATGACAGTGTCTGTGGCCATGGAGGCAGTGGTGCTGGAGGAGCAGAACATGGCACTTCCATGCTGGAAAGCTGGGCTTGGTCCCTTGTTAGCATCAGGGATCCGAAAGTCAAGGGAGGGTCAGGGGAGCTGAGGACCATGTCCAGAAGTGTGCGCTGTGTCTTAAGATGAGGCCACATCCCCACTCCAGAGGAGAGACTCTTCTCCAGCAGGAGTGTCATTGCTTCTAGTGGGGCACAGAAGGCATCAGCTCTGAGAGAGCTCCAGGAGGGGGCCACACACCCCACTCTTCTCCAGCCACTGTGGGTGTGACCCTTGTGGTCCTGGCTTAAAAACGAGAACCTTCATGTCCTTACCAGCAGACTGAGTGGTTGGCTTTCCTGTGTCTTGAGTCCTTTCTGATCTCCAGAGGCAGTGGATGTCTGGATCTGTCTGAGAGTGTCCTGTGCCCACGGTGTCCTGGAGCAGGCAACTGTGAGGAGACCTGACCAGGAGGCAGGCAGGGCCAGGGAGAGGGGTTCTGAGCAGAAGGGCGGGGAGGATCCACAGCTCCTGAAGGAACAAGAGAAAGCAGCCAGCTCCAGGCCCCAGGTGGACCTGCACAGCTCTGCCTGGCTGAGTGAGCTCCAGGGTGGGGGGCATGCCACCCAGCCAGTGCCATCCGCTCATCACGTTGTGCCAGGCAAGCAGCTAGTGGATGACAGACTTGGCCACAGGTCACTTGTCCTGATAGCCATGTGTGCTGCAGCTGGAATGAAGAGGTGGCCAGCAGATATGGGCTTCCAACCATGGTGCTGGAGTCAGGGAGTCAGGGCAGGACTGGGCCCAGCATCCTGTGTCACCTCAGTGACGATCACAGGCTCTGGAGGCAAATGAAGAACTGAAAGTCTCAGAGTGAAAGTTTCAGCAAAAATAGAGACAATAGAAGAATCACAGGAAAATTTTACAACCAGGAAGTACAGTAACCAAATTTAAAACATTAATCTGTGGGCCCACCTTCTGAGGATGACAGAAGAAAGAACTAGCAGACTCGAAGATAGAGCAGCAGGCAGTATAAAAACGTCAAGAACGAGCCCTGGGGACGGATGGGAAACAGTAGACCAGATCTCCCCGTGTTTGCTAAAGACAAACCTACAGATTCCAAAATCCTGCTGTGAACCACAGCTGGGTAAACCGAAGAAATCCGTGCCAAGAACCTCAGGAACAGACCTGTGGGCACTGACTCGAGTCCCAAGAGCAGCGAGAGAGAAGCGGCACCTGACTCTCAATGTACTAACGTGGGGGCGGAGATGCCCATCGGCTCAGGGCCCCAGGGTTGGAGCAGCAGCCTGGCACCCAGAGGACTCCGTCCAGGTAAAGATCCCTCAGGAGTAGGGGGGAGAGAGCACTGTGTGGAGGTCAAGCTGCATGCTGGTGGCAGCATCTTAAGCTCCTGAGGTCATGTTTGACAGGTGAGGCAGGAATGGTGACACTCAGATGTATAAGTAGACAAAGAAAGACAGTCTCCAGAAGGAAGGTATCTTCACGCATCTGCTGTCCCGCAGACAGGTCTGGGGAGCTGCGGTGGACTGGCCTCTCCCCCACTTAGTAAGCCCGGAACTGCTCCCTGCCCCATGAGGCAGGCACCCCTGCTGCATGGAGGGGACCTGCCAAGCAAACGTTCGTGGGATGTGTCCAGCCATGGCTGGGCAGAAGGGAAGGTCAGGCAGGGTAGACAGGCCTCTGGAGTGGGCAGAAGGCCTCTCCACATGCCACTTGAGCACAGGCCTGAGGCAGGAGGAGGAGCAGGCTAGTGGAGCTGCGATAAGAGTTTGTCTCCTGTGGCTTGCTGTCAAGTTCAGAGGGGACTTTACCATTGCAAGCTATTGGTTTCTGAGAGAGCAGTCACTGACTTGGTCTTCTGCCTTCTAGTCCACATCACAGCATTGGCAAGGTTCTGAGCCACATTACATCCTCTGCAGTGGGAGCTCGTGTTGTGACGAGCCTGGCACCTAGCCTGGTGCCTTGTGTCCCTGGCTGGAGCGGGGGTGCTGTCTGGCATCCAGGCTGCGATGCTACCTGACTGCCCCAGAATGCTCCTGCCTCTGCCCCCTGCTGTCTCCCCTAGGCTCCAGCAGAAGCTGAACTGCCGATGTCAGCCATCATGTCATCCCACCTTGGCCTGCCCAGGTGCTTCCCTGACCTGCTGGGCACTGCTGCAGCTCCTGGTCCTGCTGGTTCTGACTAGAGGGAGACCTTCCAGACCCCATGAGGGTCTTGGAGGCGTTGAAACTGCCATGGCTTGGGTACTGACTATGGCCTTCCTGAGGTTATATCGCTCTTTTAGAACATTGTCCATAATTTTTTTTCATGACCTCTAAAGCCTATTGGTCTCTAAATATAACACCAAGAACTGTTTTTGTTTTGAACTTATTTCAGTATTTGGTTCATGGAAGCTAATTGTGAAAACAGTAGGTAACGGCCATGTTGATGCCTTGGAGGCAAAAGGAGAAAGCTTTTGTGGGTCGAGATTACTGGAAAGGGGTATGTGTACTTTTCCTAGTTTTCTAATTAACTGGGCAGAGCAGACCAGCAGGCCGGGGGTGTGTGGGGGGTGCTAGGTTCGCAGACTCTACCCTCCACAGCACATGTGGTGGGGGCAGGATCCACCCATGCCTGCAGCCGGGGGCACTGGCATGTCAGTGGGGTGCAGACTCTTCTGTGACTCGAGTTTGAGATGTTATTTGATTTTTCTGTTTTATAAGATGTTAATATAACCAAAAGCTACTTTAATAAGAAGAATTCAGAGCCCTTTAAACTTCTACCACAAAGCCATTTTTATTCTTTCAGTTCTCACTTCTGTGTTGTAGGATCGTAAGCGTACTAGATGCTAGGTCCCAGCTTCTTTCTATTTGGAAGTTTTTAGACCTCCTACTCTTCTTGCTATGTGTATTTTAGACAAACGGGACATAAACTGTTTTCTTCTTAGCAGGAATTCAGTACTGACCCAGTTCCCCACACCTTTCTTCTGTGGATGCAAAGCCAGGGCCGGGGCTCATTTGCCAACTGCTGGATATTACAAGATCAGAAGTCAATGGCAGTGGGTACTTTTTGTAGAAATTGAGAAGAAAATCCTGAAATTCACATGAAAATACAAGGGGCCCAGCCAGAATAATTTGCAAAATGGACAGTGTTGAAGTACTCACACTTTCTGGTTTTAAAATTTACTCCACAGTAGTTGAGACTGTAGTACTGGTGTCAGGGTGCACATGTAAACCATTGGAAGACAGTGGAAGTTCAAAAATAGACTCTTGTGTCTATGACCACTTGATTTTCCATAGGGAGCCTGGGCAGCGTAATGGGAAAAGAGCAGTGTTTTCCACAAATGCAGCTGGAAAACTGAATATCCACATGCAAAAGAATGAATTTGGACCCTTCCTTCACACTGTGCACAAAATTAACTCAAAATGGTTTATAGATTTAAATATAAGAGGTAAATCTATAGAACTCTTGGCAGAAAATATAGGAGTAAGTCTTTGTGAACAGCAATTGGGCAAAACCTGCTGTGAAAGAACACCCAGAACTCAGACAGCAAAGGAAAAAATAGATAAGTTGAATCACACCAAAACCCTAAACCTTTGTGCTTCAAAGGACCCAACAAGAGTAGGAAAGAGCACACAGAGGGGAGAAGATGCTGGCAAATTATGTATCAGATGAGCCCAAATCCTAGAACAAAAAGACAACTTTAAGAACTCAACAATAAAGTAAAAATAAACCCTTAAAAATAGAGACTCTGAATGGGTATTTCTCCACAGAAGCTATACAGGTGACCAGTAAGCCCATGAAAGGCTGGGCAGTGTCAGGGGTGGCTGGGAAGGCACACCCCTTGGGGCACCTGCAATATGACTGAAAGAAAGAAATGGAAAATGGCGGGTGTTGGTGCCTTCACACTGCTGGTGGGACCTCAGTGGTGCTGAAACTGGAAAACAGGTGCAGTTCCTCAAAAATTAAATTTGAGTCACTCTGAAAACCAGCAATTCCACTCCAAGATATTTACCCAGAAGAATGGAAAATATGTTCACAAAAACCTTCAATGAATGATCACAGCAGCATTATGGCCAGAACATGGGAATCACCCCAATTCTTTGAAGGGATAAAAGAAACATGATACCTTCATACAGTGGGTGTTATTGGCAACACAAAGAACTGAAGTACCAATGGTTTCACTGTACAACATGTGTGAACGAGTGTCACCTCATGCCGAGTGAAAGTAGCCAGGCACAGATCACATACCTGTGATTCCACTTACAGAGAATGTCCAGGAGAGGTAACATTACTGAGAGAGCAGATAGAAGGGGTTGCCAGGGGCCGGGGAGGGCAGAAAGGGGTAACTGGAAGGGGCTTCTGTTGGTGATGAAATGTTATTAGATAGCGATGAGGATTGTAAACTCTGAATGTACACAGTGCTGGGGATTGAACCCAGGGCCCTATGCTTGTGAGACAAGCACTCTACCAACTGAGCTATATTCCCAGCCCTAGAATTCTACTCTTGAGGTGAATTCTATGATATATGAATTACATCTCCATAAAACCACCCCCTCACATACACACAGAAATCAGGTAGAAGAGCCAAGTGCAGAAGAAGTGGCACCACTCCCCTCTCTAGAAGACTTGGTCACCACTTAGACATTGACCCACATCCCTCTCCAACATGGTGGAGGGCCCCACATGGAGGGAAGCATGGTGCCAGCTGGGGTGGCTTCCCTTTCTAACAAAGTCACTCATCTAATCCTGGTTGCCTCCTGAAGACCCCACCCCCACATGCCATGCACTTAGGGATCAGGCTTCCAACACATGAACCTCTGGGGACACAGTCAACTCTGAGTAGGCCTGCTGGGGGCCAGCTGCTCCTCCTCTCAGGCTGCCAGCACTGACCTCTGCAGGCCTACAGTGCACCCTCCCTCATACCAGATGGCTTTGCTTGTGTCCCCCTCTGTCCAGATACCCTTCCCCATTGACCACCTGTCAGGGTCACGTCCAGGTACACCCAGCTGTGAAAGCCTTTCTGAGCCCTGTTGCCTCCCACCCAGGCCCTGCTACCTCTCTGAACCCTTCCTGGGGAGTCTTGGACCTCCCCCGTCCTTGTTCATGCTACATCTCCCCTAATCTGCCACCTCCATGAGGTCAGTGTCCTTTCTGTGGCGTCCCACCCTCGGCCCTGTGCCCATGAGTGTGGGGGCCAGGGGAGGCACAGTGACAGGAAGCATCAGCCCTGCCCTCTCCCTGGTGCCTCTGCCCCTTTTGTTTTGCCAGACTGGTGGTGAGGGAAGAACTGAACACAGGGGCAGGGATGCCAGGATTGCTTCCTGTGCTTGCTTGTTGGACATCCTTGTGTTGTAAGGGTACTGCCTATGGAGAGCATGCTAGGGTCAGGAGGCCAAGTTATGGTCTGCACCTTGTCACCCTTGCTTCTCTGGCTCAGCCCCCTCCTCCTCCAGGTGAGCCAGGGCTCCTTGCAGCACTTGAGTCCTCCAAGTCCCTGGTGAGCCAAGTAGACGTACTGACCTTGGGAGCACGCTTGGATTCTGGGTGTCCCTGGGTCTCAGTCATTTGCTGCTCTGGTGCTGCTTCTGCTCCATGTTGACTGTCCATCTGCCCTACCCACTCCCTGCCTTCCTTACAGATCTTGGCTCACACTCTTCCTGAGTCAGGATCCATCAACACTCAAAGCTGCTGTCCTATCTTATTTATTCAGTTATTTATTTATTTATTTATTTATTTATTTATTTATTTTGGTACCAGAGATGGAACCCAGGGGTGCTTAACCACTGAGCCATATCCCCAGCCTTTCTTATTTTTTATTTTGAGACACGATCTTACTAAGTTACTGAGGCAGGCTTTGAACTTGGATCCTCCTGCCTCAGCCTCCCGAGCTGCTGGGATTGCAGTGTGCGCCACCTCACCTGGCTTGCTGTGCCTTGGACTGTCTCTGCAGAGCTAATGGTGGGACTGGAGACACCTGTCCTGTCTCAAAGCTCCTGCTGGTCTCCCAGCCTTCCCAGCTCTCAGGGTAAAGGAAAGGAGAGAGTTCTGAGGCCTGTTCCCTCCTTCCTCCCACAGGTCACCAAGGAGAACAGAAACTACCTTCTACCGAATATCATGGCCTGGGTGCAGAGCTGTGGGAAGTGAGACCAGCTCGTGCCTG
This sequence comes from Sciurus carolinensis, assembly GCF_902686445.1. NCBI lineage: Eukaryota > Metazoa > Chordata > Mammalia > Rodentia > Sciuridae > Sciurus > Sciurus carolinensis. Next base: position 1,111,161 of record NW_025920131.1, on the reverse strand, counting down.
TGGTGCTGCCCTGCAGAGATGTCCACTGGAGCACAGCCTCCTGCCCTGTCTCCAGCTGAGTGCCTCCATGCATCTGGACCCTGTGGCCAGGGAGACTGACAGCTGCTTCCATAAACATTTGGCAAGTCCAGGTGACCTTGGGCTGACCAGTAGCCCCTCACAGCCTGTTCGCGCTCAGAGCTTTCTGTTCATTTCCTCTTTGGTCATGTGCGTGGCCAGGGTAAAGTGGGAACTGAGCAGAGGTGCTCAGTCCCTGGAATTTGTCCCCTTTGAAGTTTGTCCTTGTGTGGCTGTGAGTTCACTGCCCGTCGATTTTGTGTGTCATGGAAATTAAACCCCTCTCCAGGCTTCTGTCTCCAGCACTGAATTGTTATTCCTCAGAAAGCCATTGGGGTTCCCTCCCCACCTCTTGTGTATTCTTTGTTAATTGCTTAATAAAATTAAAGCAAATGTAGTGTTTCAAATACACAAGTCCTTGTGTGGCTGGCCTTTGGAGTGTCCTGCCACCTGCCACTCAGACTGAAGGGTGGCAAGGCCTGGGCCCAGGTACTTTCAGAGCCCTGCCTGGGCCGTGGGCTTGGGTGCATTTTTTTAACTTTTTTGAGCCTTGTTTCCCTTCCAGGTAAAGGCAATGGATGTCCTCAAAGCAGGTGGTGAGACTGCAAAGGGAACTGTCCTCAGCACTGGGCTGGGCAGTCGAGAGGAAGACTGCAGATGTCTGGGTCAGCCCCCAGCAGGGTACTGCAGAAGAGGGAGGTAGGAAAGCCTGGGCACCCTGGGATTCAAAGACAATGGTACTGGAGTAACAGCTCTGTGTATGTAGGTCACTTTGGGTGATGATCTGTGAGTTTGCAGGCTTTTTAGCAACTAGCGTCAGCTACAGAATCACTGGCATAAAGGCAGCATGTCCCTGCTCTGTGACTAACAGGTCTGTGCACGTGCAGACAGGTGTCTGAGCAGGGTGCTAAGCAGTGCTGAAGCCCAGGCCTGAGCACAACCAGGGCCTGCCGCCCAGGGAAAGGCCCCATGTCAGCTGCGCTCTTCCTGGGCAGCTTTCAAGCTTGAGGGGTTGCATCAGGAGGCCTGCTGGCCTGGGGACGCTCCCTCACAAAGGGCCTCCTGCCAGGGAGAGGAGGTGCTGTCTCCACTGACCCTGCCCTGCTGGCTCCGTGCTGCATCAGGGTGTCCACTAGGTTGGCTGACTGAAGCCACAGTCACCAGGATGAGGAGCACTGACCAGTGTGGGTTATGGCCTTCAGTGGATCAGGATGGCCACCACCAAGCCTGGGAACCTAACCTCATCAAAATTGAGGATATCAAGCCCTGCAGGGGCCCTGCCAACCCCAGGAGAGTGGTGGAGGGAGGGGGCAGGCAGATGTCCCTGCTGTGTCTTCCTGGGCCTGCACCCAGACCTGGACTGCTGCCTGCCCAGCTGAAGCAGGACCCCACATACAGCACCTTTCCTGGGTCTCTGGGCAGTAGTGGCGTGTGCACAGTGTTCCCTGGGCTCCCGAGTAGAAACGTGTCCCCTCTGCACTTGTCCCTCAGAGCTCTGTGCTTCAGGATGACTGTTGACTGAACTCTGATTTTGTCTTAAATTAGGAAACCAATGAAATCTACTTCAAAACAGATGGAATAGCTATTTTGGGGTCTGTGCTTGTGGGGGCAGGGGTGTTGCTCTGCCTGAGTGTGGAGCTGGCTCCGTGGCCTGGCCGTGGGCTGGGACCAGATGTGAGGGGTATCTGGGGCTGAGTGACTCTGGAGCACATGCCCTTTCCAGCACACCCTGCATGTCTCTGTCAGGCCTTCTGTGGGTTTACTGTGCACGTGCTCCAAACCTCACAGGCGACGTGTAGCTGTGATGCTGTGGCAAGTCATGCTGTGATTTCTGTATTGCCATGTCAGAGAATGCTCAGAGGCATGTGGGAGATGTTGTACAATCCCTGTCACAGTCAAGGGCCTGAGGAGGGGCACTGGCAGTCCAGCAGTCAGACTGGGTCTTAAGGAGAAATGCCCTCCGGGGTGCACAGAGCCGATGCAGTGCTGCTCGTGTGAAGAATTTTGGCTGGATGAGAGGCCGGTGGGATGCAGAGCAGGTTGGGGAAGCCTTGCAGCCCCACACCCTCCTCTCCTGGCAGCTCTGGTCAGCCACTCCACGCCAGGCTTACAGATGGACTCCTCTTAGCTCTGAACAGGTGACTTGGGGAGGAGAGGACGAACCTTTAAAACTGGCCACCAGGGAGATGCTCCCCGTAAGGTTGCAAGTTCAGTTGTTCACCCCAACCCCACCCCAAGTCCCCGGGTGCTGGTGATGGCAGGACGCTTTGCCCCTCCTTCCCTGCTGCCTTGGCAGGGGCCACATCCAGGAGGACTGGCCCTGTGTGCTTATGAGTGGATGGGAAGGGAGACTGGGGCCGAGGCACAAGCAGGTCTGTGGGTAGCAAGGTGCTAGTGTCAGGGGTCTGAGAGGCGTTCACCAGACAGGAGTCTCAACAAGGTGCAGAAGGGAGCTGTCCTTCTGAGCGTGAGGGACATGTTTTAGAAATGGCAGCAGACTCAGCAAAACTCAAGCACCAGACCAGTCAACAACTGTAAATACTTTAATTCCCAAAACAAAGGCTGTGCGAGTGTGCTTGTGGTGGGGCGGGTGGCCCAGTGTGAGCGTGGAAGACAAGTATGCAGGCCGGGGAAGCACTTGGGAGCACAGGCAGGTGGAGGAACCCCCTGGACCCTGGCCTCCAGACCCGGTCCACTTACTAATGGAAAGGCATTTGAATTGTTCCAAATGTTGGTGAAGATGTGTAAAAACACCATAACTTTCACATATGTATTTTTGTCTGGACATACTCATTGACTTGAGCACTCTATCTGATACCCATGTGTAATTTTTCACTCCAGTTGGTATGAGAATTATATTTCTGGCCCATGGTGATGTTTTGTAACATCTGCTCCTTTCATATGTATTTCCCCCTCAGCCTCAGCTAGTTTTCTCTCATTCAAGCACTGGTCAATATTTAGGTGCTGATTTGGGGAGATTTCAGTGGATCTCTGGAGTTTGCTCTGTTTGCAGCTCAGAAAAGAGAGAACTCCAGAACCTGAATAGGAGAACTGAACTCTGATAGGAACTCCAGCTCCTACGGTCTCCCCACTGAACCAACACCATATTTTCATCTTAGACCACATGCTTCTCCTGTGTCTATCTCCCTTCATAGCAGCCTGGAAGCTCTGTCTAGTTGGGGAGCTAGGAAGACTATTTACAACCATATGCCTTGGCATGTTTGTGTCTCCCTGCCATGAGATCACTGTTCCATGATTTCTATTATCCTACATCTGAAAATCATTATTTTATGTTTCTGAATTTTTTTTTTCTAATTGAAATCAGAACGTTTAATCTGGCCCATGATACTTAGTCTTCTCTGGAAGTAGAAGCAACCTAATTCATGTCGTTTACTTAATTTCTTTAACCTGGATATGCATAATGACTGTAGCCATTCTCCAATCCAGTGACATAAATACCATGACAGTGATGCAAAATGTTCTCATACCCATTGCCTTACTTAGAATGATTTGAATTTTATGCTGTAGGCAACTAGCAATGAGACTTTTGTATTTTTAAAGCAAGATGTGTTTATCCTTTTAATAAATAGTGATAGATTTTTCTACCCAAATTTTAAACTTCAATTTATAGAAGCAAAATGAGAGTACTTTTCCCTGTTTTTCTCTTAACATTGTAATTCTCTTAAAATTTTTCCAGTTTATTTTTATGAAATAATTTCTCCTATGTAACCATTGTTTATACTTGACAAAGAATCTTCTTAAGGTTTCTAGTTTTTTCAATTACTTGAGATCTGTAGTAATATTTGTAGCTTTTAGTGTAGAAGATTTGAAAACCTTTTCCTAGGTTTTTCTAGTTTTATGCAGCCATTTAAATGTTCCTTTTTAAAAACATGTGTTTGTTTGTTGTTGGCATGTAGAAAATTCAATTATTTGAAAAAAAATTAGTCTTGTATCCAATGGCCTTGACAATTTTATTTGTTACAGCTAACAGTGTATTTTTTTTATATTCTAGGTGTACTATTATTTTATCTACTAATAAAGACAATTTTCTTTCTACATCTTAAACCATGTATGTGTGTGTTTTTGTATATATCTAATTTTTCTCTTTTCTGTTTTCTGTCATTCTCTGAATAAGGCCTGTGGGAAATTTCTGAATAGAACTGCTGATGGCTGCTAGACTTGTTCCTATCTCAGGGGAAAAGCTGTGAATAGTTCAACCTTAAGTGCCATAGTTGCCAAAAAATTGTTTCCATCAGATAAGAATGCTTCCTTCACTCATTTAAAAAATATAATGATTGTATGTTAAAATTGTATGCTTTTTATATTATTTTTTTTTATTTTTACAGACTGCATTTTGATTCGTTGTACACAAATTGGGTACATTTTTTCATTTCTATGGTTGTGCACAATGTAGATTCATACCATTCATGTAATCATACATGTACATGGCTAATGATGTCTGTCTTAGTCCACCATTTTTTATACCCCTGCCCCTTCCTCCCTCTCATTTTCCTCTATGTAATCTAAAGTTCCCCCATTATTCTCTCATTTGCCTTCTCCCAACCCCTATTATATATCATCATTCACTTATCAGAGAAAATAGTTACCCTTTCCTTTTTTGGAATTGGATTATTTCACTTAGCATGATATTCTACAATTCCATCCTTTTATCTGCAAATGCCATAATATCATTCTTCTTTTGGGCTGAATAATATTCCATTGCGTACATATACCACAGTTTCTTGATCCATTCATCTGTTGAAGGGCATCTAGGTTGGTTCCACAATCTAGCTATTGTGAATTGAGCTGCTATCAATATTGTTGTGACTGTGTTACTGTAGTATATTAATTTTAAGTCCTTTGGGTATAAACCGAGGGTTGGAATAACTGAATCAAAAGGTGGGTCCATTCCAAGTTTTTTGAGGAAACTCCACACTGCTTTCCAGAGTTCCTGTACAAATTTGCAACTCTACCAGCATAATAAAAGTGTGCCTTTTTCCCCACATCCATGTCAAAATCTATTATTGTTTGCGTTCTTGATAATGGCCATTCTAATTGGAGTAAAACAAAATCTTAGAGTTCTTTTAATTTGCATTTCTCTAATTACTAGAGATGTTGAACACTTTTTCATATGTTTATTAATTGCCTGCATATCTTCTTCAGTAAAGTGTCTGACCAGTTCCTTGGCCCATTTATTGATTGATTTCTTTGTATTTTTGGTGTAAAGTTTGGTAAGTTCTTTATAAATTTTGTATATTAGTGCTCTATCTGAAGTGCATGTGGAAAAGGTTTTCTCCTACTCTGTAGGCACTCTTTTCACATTATTGATTGTATCCTTTGCAGAGAAAAAAACATTTCAGTTTGAATACATTCCATTTATTGATTCTTGCTTGATTTCTTTTGCTTTGGGAGTTTTTTTTTTTTTTTTTTTTTTTTTTTAAGGAAGTCTGATCCTGAGTCAACATGATGAAGATTCGGGCCCATTTGTCTAATATTTGGTGCAGAGTTTCTGGTTTAATTCCTAAGTCCTTGATCCATATTGAGTTGAGTTTTGTGTGGGTGAGAGTTAGAGGTTTAATTTTGTTTTACTGCATATGGATTTCCAGTTTTCCCAGGACCATTTGTTGAAGAGGCTATTTTTTCTCCATTGTATGTTCTTGACTCCCTTGTCTACTATGAGGCAACTGCATTTTTGCAGGTTTGTCTCTGACTTCAATTGTGTACTACTGGTGTACCTGTCTATTTTGGTGCCAATACCATGCTGTTTTTGTTACTATTGTTCTCTAGTATAGTTTAAGCTCTGGTATTGTGATACCGCCTGCTTCACTTTTTCTGCTCAGGATTGTTTTGTCTATTCGAGTTCTCTTATTCTTCCAGATAAAGTTCATTGATTTCTCTATTTTTATAAGGAATGTCATTGGGATTTGAATTCAAATTGCTATGAATCTCTATAGCACCTTTGGTAGAATGGCCATTTTAACAATATTGATTTTGTCTATCCAAGAACATGGAAGAATTTTCCATCTTCTAAGGTTTTCTTCAATTTCTTTCTTTAGTGCTCTGTAGTTTTCATTGTAGTGGTCTTTCACCTTCTTTGTTAGATTGATTCCCAAGTATTTTTATTTTATTTTTTGAGGTTATTGTGAATGGAGTGGTTTTCCTAATTTCTCTTGCAGAGGATTCATCACTTATGATTAGAAATGTGTTAGATTTATGCATATTGATTTTATATCCTGCTACTTTACTGAATTTATTTATTCTGGAAGTTTTCTAGTGGAGTTTTTTGGATCCTCTAAATATAGAATCATGTCATTGGCAAATAGTGACTTGAGTTCTTTTCCTATTTGTATCCCGTTAATTTATTTTGATTTACCTAACTGCTCTGACTAGTGTTTTAAGGATGATGTTGAATAGAAGTGGTGAAAGAGTGTGTCCCTGTCTTGTTTCAGTATTTAGAGGGAATGCTTTTGGTTTTTCTCCATTTAGAATGATGTTGGCCATGGGCTTAGCATAGATTGTAAAGTGCTTTTTAACCTCTATTGTGATGATCACATGATCATCATATGGAGATTTTTGCAATGTAAATTGATTTTCCAAGTGAAATGCAATCATTTTTATCAAACTCCAGGTTTGAAGGGAGGCAAGGGACTTATCTCCACCAATTGGAGCACTGGAAACTGCACCATACTGACAAGCAGATGCAAATGCACTCCACAGATAACCATCTCCAGCTCAACCATCGAATGCTCAAAGGTAGAACACCAGAGGAGAGAAAGAACTTTGGTGAGGAATGAACATGTTAGCATGTAATTGTGCACTATGAGGAAACCCCCACAGAGTGGCAGGTGGCAGGCAGAGATGAAGACACAAGTCAAAATATACCATGAGAACATGAAGCAGGAGGGAAGGGGCTTCCCTCAGAAACTGGAAAGTCTGAGGATAAGTGACTAGAACATAGCTACGTAGAAACCCTGGCAGTAACAGCCTCAAATAGATCGCAGATTGAAGTGTGAAAGGAAAACCTCTCCTAACCATCAATTCTATACTGGTCAGCAAGTGGGCAAGGCTACACCCACCATGGGTACTGCTCTGCAGGTGCCCCAGGAGACACACACAACTTCTGCCTCATCATGGACCAGAGGACAAACTGCTAATCCATCAATATGAGGAGTAAAAACAACAGGCTCTATTTTTCTAGGGCAACATTCAGCAGTAGAGTAAACCACAGCTACATGTGACTCTAGGGACTAATCTTAGCAAGATGAGTTTCACATGAAAAAACTTTAGTGGAAAACACACAGATGCAGTGTGGAATCACACACCAAGGAGGTACTTTAGAGTAAACTGAGAATGTCCTAATGTGGTCTGTGCCTAATTTAGTGCCTATTGGCCTCAGCTCATTGAGATTCCTGAAGTTGACCAAAGGGAGACAACTCTACAGTCACAGAGTGACTGCAGCATGAATGACAGAGCTCCTCAAAGAAACTCTCCAGTGGTTCTTCCAAGCAGAGGAACTCCACAGGGCAGCCTTTCCCCTGGGTGTGTCCTTGGCACCCCAAGACACAGACATGTTCCTCAACACCAGTGGGGCTGTGTCCCAATAAATCCACCGTAAGTCAAAAATACACCAAATCCATCTAACCCACTGCACCTCTCAGCTGAGCCACACAGGGGCCTTAGGAGGTCCCCATCTCAGAGCAGGAGGCGACTGGGAGTGGCACCCCACCTCTGCCTGCACATTGCACATCTCCAACGTGTCAAAAGAGCAGAATTCAAAGTAGATTCTATTGAAAGTGCCTCAGTTTTGCACCATTATAAAGTTAAAAAATTATAAGTGAAACCACTATAGGCTGGGGACTTCCTGTAGACAGTGAGGCCTGGGGAGGGGGAACAGACAGAGAGCCCAGAGTGCATCCCTGGCTCATGTAGCTGGTCCCTTGCTTCCTTTTCTGGAGTCTGGCGAGGGAGTTGTGCTAAACCAGGGCCCCTGAGCTGTGGAGCCTCAGGCAAGCCTGCTGTGTGCTGGACATTTCCTTTGGCTGAGAGGGGAACAGGCCCTAAAGCATTATGTGGGTGTGGGAGGACCCTGGGCAGTCATGCTTGAATAGTGGCAGGTGTCTGTCAAACTTTATGAAAATGTTAGTTTTCTGGGGGATCTTTGGTCCAGGTCTTAGACCTCCCTGTAAACAAGTTTCTGGGTCATCGGCCCCCAGCAATATAAGCCTCTTCCTCTCCTTCTGGTGCCTGAAACCCCCTGATCAGTGAAGTCTTTCTCCTGTGGTCAGAGACAAAGATACAGAAAGGGTGTTGACAATAAGCTTCACCTGCCTGGTGGGAGCAGACAGCTGTGCTGCTTAAAGACTGAAGGGGCAAGAATTACCTGCTCCCCTGGGCCAGAGCCAGGTCAGCAATGCTCAAGTGAAGAAACTAAGAGGACCCTGGGGACCAAGCAATCACTGGAATCCAAACCACTCTTTACAGGAGGAGCAAATCTCCACTTGTGCCACTCACTGGCTCATGTCTCCTCCATAGTCTCCCCAAGCCCACAAAGCCTGAGTTTCAGAGTATCATGCAGCCTGAGCTGAATTGCAGTCCCAGGGAGAAGGGCCCCTCCATGGCTAAACTGAGATGCAGGAAGCCTGCAGAGCCTCCTTCCATGGCTCTGACTGCCACAGACACATATCTTTCCAGGCAAGACGGACCAAGTGTCTTTGCACAATATCATGGCCAAGAACCTTCCCTCTCCCCTTATCAGAGGTGAGCACAGGGCATATGGGCAGGTCCAACCTGGCCAAGAGCAAGCCCAGGTGGCAGCAGAGTGACTGCCAGTGGTTGGTGCTCAGTAACCTTCTGGTCACCACCACCACCATTGGCTGCCTCCTCCTGACCAGTCCACCCCCACTGCTGTTAGAGGGATCTGGTGTAAAACACACCTATCTTGTTCCTGTTCTGTTTAACCATCTCCAGAACAATAGTTGGGAAGCTCTGGAGCCCTAAGCATGACCAAGGCAGCAGCAGCAAACCCCCAGGTCCCAGGCTCAGCACTCCACATGCTTCCATGCAAAAGGGTTGCTTGCACTTGGCAGCAGAATGGATGACAGAATGCCTGCTCACATTAGGCCTCAACCTTTGAATGCACATCTCTTAATATTCAGACACAAAGCCAGAATGGGATGGCTGTCTTCAACCCACATGTGTAACTGGTCGCTATGAGCTCACCTGGCAGCTATTTGGGCATCACCCTTGTTACCTGAAGGATGGTTGGCTTGCTATGCAGCTGCAGGCCTAGAGCTGTGGTAGACATTGATACAGGTGAGATCAAGTCCACCTTCCTTTGTCCCTGTTCCCAGTAGCCTCTTCTAGTCTTAGCAGGACACACTGACAGGTAGCAGACATGAACAGGTGTGTTCAGGCTATGCACCTGTCTTTTACCTGTAACCAGGACATGGGCTCCTTGGGTGGAGGACAGAAACCATGACTCCTCTGTCATGTCATTGTACCTGAGCATGCAATATGGCTTCCATGTGCCTTGCCACTTAGTAGTCAGAGTTGGGGAAATGGAGAGACCAATAACGAGGAGAGAAGTTTCTAAAAGTCTGCTCTCACCCTCACTCACTCCACAGTCTTGGGCAAGAAGCTTAACTTCCCTGAGCTTTAAGCTTCTCATCTCTAAGAAGAAGGAGAATCTGTCTAACCTAATTCAGGGGACTGTTATGAGAATTCCACATACTCATGTGCACACACACACACACACACACCACATGCATGCACACATACATGCACACACATGCATGCACACACGCACACACCCTTTGTTCAATGCTCAATACCACAAAAACTGTAGGTGTGAGACTTCTCTCAGGGTTTCTTGACTCAGGCAAAAGAAACCCACAGATCAAAGGGTACTGGAAGCTTGGCTTGGAAACGGGTCCAGGGCAGCCCTGGGATCTGACAGTGGAACTGCCTGGCACCCCCAACCCTGTGCATCCCTGGGAATGACCCTCCACAACCATGTCTCCAGCTGCAGTCCTCCCTCTGTTTCTGGGAGAGAGATGTCAAGAGCTGGTTATGTGCCCTGGGGGCAGCAACCCAGGTCACACTGATGGACAGTTCTATGAAGACACATGTGGAGGAAGGTCAAGATAAAGCCAGTGGCCCTGTCAGAGCAGGCTGAAGAGCATGTGGCCAGACACAGCTGTGTCCCACAGGGTTATTAGGCAGACACTGCCTGTGTGGCAGGCCCACTCCTGATTCCAAGGACAATCCACACCACTAGGTACTACAGGCTGCTTCCTGGACTGCTGTGCTACGGTGAACCCCTCAAAAGCCTCAGCCCATCACTCTCCACCCTCACAGAGGCTAGGACTCTGCCTCTGTGGCTCTTGTGCTGACAGGTTAAATCTCTGCAGTGTGTTTTCGGTCATCTCTTCTGTAAGTTGTAATCATTCCCTGGGCAGGCCAGTGCCCTTCTGCTCACCTGTGTTTCTACTACTTGTCCCCAAATCTCACATATTCCATGTACTTAATAAGTACTTACTGAAAGAAGCAAATGAAGGGTTAGGGATCTAGGAGAGTCAAATAAATTGGTCAGCAGCTCAGTTACCTACTAGGTCCTCCCCACCCCAGAGAGGCAGGCTCCACCTATCCTTTTGAGGACAGGGTGTGGCAGGAAGGAGGACAGAAGCATCATCTACCAGGGCTCCATTTCCAGAACCCCCCTGAAGAGCAGGGGGTTCTCCAGGCAGTGACAGTACAATCACAGCAAGGAGAGAGGTGCCAGTACCTGTGCTCTGACCAGGGATCCTTCCTTGCTGTGGCACCCAAGGAGGCACTATTCAGTGGGGTCCTGCTCCCCAGGGTCACTCTGCTGTTACCTAGGGCAGCCCTGAAAAGGTCTCCAGCTTTTATCTGGTCACAAGTGCCAACAGGTAATACAGACAAGAGTCAATGACCCCATTTTAGAGGTGAAGAGAGGCGCCTGGTTTCACGGTGCACATCGAAGGACGTCACAGGTAACACACTCCTGGAGGTCAGGTGGTCTCCCATCCCCCAGTCACTCCTGTGCAGGCAGAGGCTGCACTTTCAGGTGGGTGTTCTCAGGACCTTCCTGACATGAACTTGGTGCACCACAGGATCAAAGGGATTCAGGGAAACGATGTGGTAATTTTTCTGATTGGGTTGTTCTTGCTGGTAGTCTTCCATAGTTAAATCCTAATAGTTTTCACCTCAGGTTGAATTGGTAGAGAAAGAGAGGGTGAGGGAAAGGGAGGGAAGGACACGGGGAGAGATCAGAGGTGCAGGGAGACACTGATGCCCCTGCAGGTCAGTCACATGTTCTGCCTTTGGGTTTGGAGCTAACCCACTCACTCCATTCTCCTCCCCTTTGGCTGTCACAGGGGCTCACATCTCTCCAGGACAGCTCAGCCCCACCTTGACCCCAGGCTCTTTGCTCTCAATCCAGTCCTCACACCTTCCCCAAAAGGCCCCAGAAGGAAGGAAAGAGTCAGTGAATGGAGAGACGCCTGGACCTGAGCTCTTCTCCCAGGGCTCTAAGTCCTTCATGTGATTCATAACTGGGATTGTGCTGGGGTCCAGCCCTAGCAGCAGTTAGGGGTTCGAGGTGAATGAGAGGCGTTGGCGCGGTGGAGAAACAGCACACAGAGACACCAAGTGTTCTGTGGCTGAGTCTGAATCTTTATTGTTCACAGTCTTTTTGTATGATTTTTCTTTGGTAATGATTACAGCATTTCATGGTTCATACAACAAAATGTTAAGTAAAAAATCTTCAAGCGTATAATTAATTATCTTATTCAAGAAACATGTTTACTGTATGATAGCTTAAAAAGAAAAACAGTTCCCAGCAAGGTAGAGGGCACCATGCTCTGTTTAGTTTTAATTTCCCTGAAAGAATACCACATTAAGTTTCTGTAGAAGTTACCCCTTCCAAGAACTCTAATGTTAGTTATTAACAGTGGAATGTTTTTGTTATTACTAACAGAGAATAGAGGAATCAGCTTATACTTAATATTTATTCTATTTCATGTACTCAATGACGGACTAAAACTCTAACTAGACATAGGAAGAACACAAATTGTACTTAGGATTAACCTATTTATTTATTAAGTTGGAAAAATATCTTTAAACTTAATCATAAACACTAAGAAAGCAATGAAGACCAAACACCACATCAAAGCTCAGAGGAATACTCTCAGATACTTATATATAACTTTTAGAGAATTTGTATACTAAAAAAAATCACAGGCTCCTTACAAATTTGAGCAAATCATAATTGCTTATTTATAATTTCATCTAAGTATTAATATTAAACTTTATTATATGTTATTTTGTGTCCCAGCACCATGAAATCTCCCCAGTATTTTCTATAATCTGAATCTAAGGATATATTGATTATTAGTATTAAAAGCAACTGCACATGGAGACATGCCATGCCTATGGCCCCCAAGAGGGAGGATGATTTTTCAACAGAATGGTGTCAAGTGTTGAATCCTCTACTCCAACAGAACTGTGTCAAGTGTCGGAGTGGTAGGAAATAGATGCAGCAGGATTGACCTGCATGGTATTCAGTGGCCAAGGTGTAAGATCTGCATGCCTTAAAACAAGTACCCCACACTGGCTCAGGCTGGGTGAGAACCACAGAGATTCCAGGCACTGGTGATAAGGACTAACAGCCTCCTCAGCTCAGGGGAACTAGGGTCTCCTTGTCTTTACCCATGATCGGAGACTGCCATTCACGTGGTCAGTTAGCACACCTGAGAATGACCTGCCCCACAGCACACCCCCAGGGCAGGGCTGGTGCTCCCCAGGACTCATTCCCTGTCTTCTGAGGGAGGAGCAGGACCATCCCTGCTCCCACTTAGAAATCAGGTCAGGGAATAAAGCAGTTGTCCCAGGGTCACACAGCACACAGATGGAGGAGCTGGGGCTTAGATCTAGATACATTCACTCAGAGTTCAAAGGGAAAGGAGAGAAGAAGGAGGCATCCAGTTCACAGGGAGAGCTTGGGAGCCCTGTACAATGCTTACTGTGCCCCGAGGAGAGGTGCTCCTTATCAGACTCCCCCCGGACCTTCACTGAGAACAGGCCTACATCTCTACTGTGTTTGAGCATTGTAAAATCTGGGGCCTAGGTGCAGCAGTGGGCAGCACCGGCCCGCTCCCCATGGATACCTGATACAGCTGTGCAGGCTCCTCAGAGGGCCAGGCCAGTGGTCCTGAAGGATGCACAGGTGTCTGTGGGCAAATGTTCACCACTAGGTCCTGGCAGCTGGAGCTGGGAGCTGAGGCCAGCCCAGGTGGGGGTGAGATACAGGCTTCCCTGTGGGCTCTTCTGCCAGCCTGGTCTGTGACTTATCGCTCTCCTACCAAGACTCCAGTGCAGGCTGGGTGTGCCCACAGGAGTGACAGTTTGCCCAATTGAAGGTGGTGAGAAAACAGAAACCAGCACCCCTTTGGAGCGAGACACTTGATCTCACATACAGTGCCCTTGCCCATTATCTATGCACTGAAGATGACTGGGAACTCTGCCCTCCTGTACTGGCAAGACATATGCCTCCAGCCCTTGGTGAGAAGGATGCCCCAAGATGCCACTCTGATTGCCAAGCAAATTTTCTCATGGCAGGAATGCAAACAGCTCCATACCAGTAAGCTTAATGTGGACATGGAAGTGGACCACTGTCCATGTTCACGCACATTGTGTCTGCCACATCTTCCAACTGATCACTCAGAAACCTTGGGCCAACCAGCATCTGCATGATCCTGCTGGTCATACTGGTGTGGCTTTCTTAGTGGTTTGCATAAATTATACACAAGGGCACAAAAACTGCAGGACACAGACTCTACCTTAAGGGATGTGTTCCCTCCAGCTCACAGTAGAGGGAACCTGTGGCTGTGTGCAAGGTTCCAGCGATGCCTCCACAGTGGGAACACATTCAGTACAGCCCCTCAGAGGAGTGCAGGCTGTCCCTCTGTCCTGCCCACCCACTCTGGTTCCCAGAACGCCTCCCAGCACAGAAGCCCCATCATAGCTCCAGCAGGAGACCAAGAAGTAAATGCCCTGTGTCGTGGCTGCTGGATCTTATGTGCTCAGGGCCAGATTCATGCTCTGGGGCAGATCCCCAGGTTCCAAGGTCCTCCCCCATTGGAAAGCTCCACAGGCCATGCAGAAACAGGACCTCGACAACAGGGAACCCTCAAAATGCTCTGCCAAGAGCCAGATAACACAGGCAGCAAGTATGTCAGGCTCCCTGGGCCACACAGTCTGTCATATATTTTTCTGTCTCTCTCTTTCATAAATGACACATTAAAAACTAGGAAACAGACCCACAGGTCATGGTCAGTCAGTCCCTGCTCTGGAACACCACCATGCCTGCTCTGACCCCTGGGGCTGAGCCTCTCCCGCTGAAGAACTCCAGCCTCCTCCTGAGCTGTCAGCTCTTCCAGCACAGGCCTTGCAGAGGATGGGTAGGCCCAGCAGCCCTCAGCTGCATCAGAGACCTTCCTGCCTGCAGCCCCAGGCAGCCTGCCCACCAAGTGGGTGATCTACTCCTATTTTAAACAAACACCAGATCTTGGTTGCAGCCCTACTATGTGGAACTTCAGTGTCCTCAGGGAGGTAGGTCCATGCTGTCAGCCTCACCCCACACTTCTGAAAGCTGAGGTCCCCCAACAACTGGGTGCCATGTCAGAATTTGAGAGAAAGCTCAAGAGTCTAGCCACATGTTTTCTAAGAACATGATCAGAGATTGTTCTGTTCTACCCAAGTCCAGTGATTGAACCCCAAAGAGCAGAACTCCTCTGGAGAGGGCTGCCAGCATACAGATCTGCTTTCCAGGGCTCAGATGCTCTGGAAGACATGGGCTCTGGCACTACAGGGCAGGGAGGAGCCCCTCTGCCCTGCTGACAAGTCTCTTCAAACTAAAAATTAAGCTTATAAAAAGTAGATTATCTCATTTTATAACTTAAGTACATCAAGCATTTTCTTAAATATAGTTTACACTGAAAATAAAGTTACTTTTGCTGTACAGTTGGAGTCTGTTACAATCAGGGATAAACTTCGATGACAAGGTATGAAAGGTCATGCAGTCATGCACGCAGCTGTCTGTCTGTGGGTGTACAGATGGACAGATACATACGCCTCTTCATGAGAGCTTCCAAAAGCAGCAAGAAGTTGTTAGGAACCCCTAGGTATCTAATTTGCATGAGTGTCTATATTAAAGTCCCTGTCCTTAATGATGAGCACATCTTCCTATATAATCCTAAGACTCTTATTAGAAACATTGAACTAGGTAATCCATAACACACTCAGTGTTTGGAAATGCCAAGCTACGCCAAATCATTATACAACAGCAGCATCCCACACACCTCCCTGCCCAGCCCACCTCTCCCCTGGCCTCCCTGTCCTAAAGTCAGTTATCCCTCACAGAATATGGTAGTTCCATATGGGAGCCTAGTCACAGATGCTGGGAAGACTCAAGAGGTGAAGTACAAATTCTGCATGGAATACAGGGGGTCGATGTGGTTGCCCACTCTGGACTGCAGGGGCCCAGATTCTGAGGTTGCTAGGAAAAAGTCACCCAGATTACTGAGGAAAGGATCTTCACAATTCAGGTCACAGAACAGGGGCTCAGCACCTGAAATGGAGAAGAAACACTAACATGGGTGTCTGGAGGAGAGACTTGCTTCAGTGCTAGGAAATTCAGTCAAATGCACATACCCCATGACTCTTCACTGGTGAAGGGAAGGCAGGTGCTGGGGACACCAGCAGAGAGAAGGGGGAGGGGCCTAATCCAGGGGTCAATAGCCTCACTAGGTGGCTCCTGTCCAAAGGACAGGTGAAAACATAAACCAGAACATGATGGTGCTAAAATGCAGCACAGCAAAGGATAGCATGTGTGGACAACAAGTATGCAGGGAGAGGGTCCTCACAGAGTCTAGACTATGAACCCTGCAGAGGCTGGGTCAGGGACCCCTGCTGAAGTTGGACCATGTACCCTGAAGAGGCTGGGCCAGGGAC
Organism: Sciurus carolinensis; assembly: GCF_902686445.1. Taxonomy (NCBI): domain Eukaryota; kingdom Metazoa; phylum Chordata; class Mammalia; order Rodentia; family Sciuridae; genus Sciurus; species Sciurus carolinensis. Next base: position 1,095,072 of record NW_025920131.1, on the reverse strand, counting down.
CCTGCAGAGGTTGGGCCAGGGGCCCAACCAAAACCTCTGCCTGCTTTCCCATGGCCTGGAGTGTCAGGGGCAGGCTCTGAGGGCCCCAGAGCCGCACCCTGGCCTGATCTCCAAGATGGTGCCTGGCAGCTTGCCAGAATAAGCCATACTCATAAACAAGTTTCAGGAAGTAACTCTGATTGGCTGCTGTATATGAGGCGATCGTGGTATCTGCCTGGAGACTGTTCCTTGATAGGCTGACTTTCCTGGTAGTCTACTCTCTGATAGGCTGATGTTCTCAATATAAGTCGGAGACTTGTGGAATAAAGCTGCTTTTTGGTTCCTGTGATCAAGAGCATACGTGTTGTGATTGTCCCCGCGGGCAGTGGGCGATCATAAGTGGTGCCGAAACCCGGGAATGAAAACTTTACAAGGATAAGTAAGAAAACAAGGTAAGATATTCTAAAATTTTAACAAGTTAAACCGGTTATAAAAAGGTCAAAAATAAACAAGTGAAAGGCAGCCTTGACGTTCGCGGTACGCGACTATCCGGACTAAGTGGAAGGCGGTCCAAAAAGGAAAGTAAAATAGTGGACTAAGCGGAAGGCAGTCCAAAAAGGAAAGTAAAACAGTGGACTAAGCGGAAGGTGGTCCGAAAAGGAAAGTAAAACAGTGGACTAAGCGGAAGGCGGTCCAAAAAGGAAAGTAAAACAGTGGACTAAGCGTAAGGCGGTCCAAAAAGGAAAGTAAAACAGTGGACTAAGCGTAAGGCGGTCCAAAAAGGAAAGTAAAACAGTGGACTAAGCGGAAGGCGTTCCAAAAAGGAAAGTAAAACAGTGGACTAAGCGGAAAGCGGTCCAAAAACAGTGAACTAAGCGAAAGGCGGTTCAAGGACTAGATAAGCATGCGGAATGCGGCTTACATTGTACAAGATGGAGTCTGAAATATCAAAAGTTCGTATGCAACAACCCTTACGGGAACTGCTTAAAGCCAATGGTACACCTTTAAAAACCAAAACTGCTAGAACGTTCTTAGATACAATAGAGAAGGTAGCTCCTTGGTTTTTAGATGAAGGATTATTAAATATTCCACAGTGGGAACATCTTGGAGAGGATCTTCATAAATAGGATCTAATAGCAACAGAAAAGAACTCTTAAAGAGAACAAAGTGAGGAAAGATTGAGTGGTAGTAACCTAGAAAACAATTACTCAGAAAATTTAAGAACTAAGGGAAAAGGTAGTAGAAAGATAAACCTAATATAAAGAACTTCAAAATTTGTAGAACCTGCCTGTATTTGAGGACCAAAATAGAGATACCATCAACCATTAGAAAAACTTTAAAGAGGTAGTTAAGACTGATTGGAAACAGGTATGCAGAGCAGTGTTATCTGGAGGACAATGTCTAATTGGAGAGCTCAGTGGCAAAGAAATAGCTGTTGAAACTGCTTGCAGAAACATAGTAGCAAGGTTTCCTGATAGAAATGTTGAGATGTTAATAGGAGAAGGCCAATACGCTTCAATAGATGCAAAATCAGCAGCAAAGAGATAATGACCTAACAAAAGATAAGAGACAACTATAGTAAAATCTGTTACACCTCATGCCTCAGGTCTTTGTCCAAGGTGAAGAAAAGAAAAACATTGGGCTAACGAGTGCAAATTGGTTACTGTTGAGGGAAAGATGTTACCAAATCATTTAAGAAACAGGGCACAGAACTCTTCAACTCAAGGCTCACAAAATGGAAGCAGCTGTCATAGCCCTTGTAGAGTTTAAGGAGTAACAGATCTTTTTGCTGATATTGATTGCATCACTCGGGCAATTCCCAAATTGGAATTGGTTGGACCCATAGCCCCTCATAAGCTGATTTAGCCACATAGATGATTTCCATCTTTTCTCAGTAAAGCAAGCTGCTTATTTTCATCCTGTGTAACCTTTTAATTCTTCATGTTGGTACCTCACTTTTAAGGAGGGTTTATAAGTAAAGGGAAGTGCACTGATTAGAAGGTTAATGGAGTTAATATTGAAAAATGCAGAGAGGCCATAAAACAAGGGGAAGAGGTTTTGGAGGAAATAAAAGAGGAAAGGTCTAAAGCATCAGAAAGGCTTCAATAAGATCAGATGGATATCTTGCAAGAACTTTTGGGACTGGGATGTGTTTATCCTTTAAGAGCAGTGTGTGTCACCCCTATTGCTTATAATAACCTTAGCTCTGCGGCTATGTTATCTAAAAATTTCTCTGTCTACCTTACTGGTAATTGGTCATCTACATTTGATAATTTAAACGGTCAGCTATGAGCTGAAATACTCAGAGTCAATGCCACCAGGGTTCAAGTTGCATCGGTATCCGGGATGTTCTCTTTGTTATCTAAAGCCCTGGGATTGACAAAACAGTGGGCTGGAACAGTAGCTGTTCTGATTATTATCTGCTTAGGGACAGCCTATGTTATACGCAGCCAAATCAGAGCTTGCCAAGATGTCCGACGTCATCAACGGGCTATAGTACAGGCTTTGACAGCCATTGAGACAGGCACATCCCCCCAAGTATGGCTAAGCATACTGGACCAGTAGTCAAAGACAGGTAAGATCCGTGGAAATGCATACCAACCTAAGACAGGGTTCTGACACCTGGAGGTCAGAATTCCAATGACGAGTAAGGATGTAATTTGCCATGGACAACCTACGACAGGCATGGTCCCAAGTCATCTTTTCTTTATTTAAAGAATAAGGGGGAGATGTCAGGGGCGGGCTCTGAGGGCCCCAGAGCTGCACCCTGGCCTGATCTCCAAGATGGTGCCTGGCAGCTTGCCAGAATAAGCCATACTCATAAACAAGTTTCAGGAAGTAACTCTGATTGGCTGCTGTATATGAGGCGATCGTGGTATCTGCCTGGAGACTGTTCCTTGATAGGCTGACTTTCCTGGTAGTCTACTCTCTGATAGGCTGATGTTCTCAATATAAGTCGGAGACTTGTGGAATAAAGCTGCTTTTTGGTTCCTGTGATCAAGAGCGTACGTGTTGTGATTGTCCCCGCGGGCGGTGGGCGATCATACTGGAGTGAGGAAGACCACTATGACCATGCCTCAGAAGGATGGACGTCAGAAACATAAGTGTGCGTGTCCACAGAGATGTGCATGAGTGAGGTCGGCCAAGAAACACCTGCAGGTCCAGACATGATCAGTACTTGCCGACGTGTGATAGGTGGAGTAGGGTGACTTTAATGAGAGAAATTCTGAGAGGGTAAGGTGCACTGGGTACTGACCCAGGGTGCTTGGTCAGGGAGCCACATCCTCAACTTTTGTATTTTTTTATTTAGAGACAGGGCCTCATTGAGTTGCTTAGATACACACTAAGTTGCTGAGAATGACCTCAAACTTGCAATCCTTCTGCCTCAGCCTCCTGAGCCATTGGGATTACAGGCATGTGTCCACAACTGGCCACTTATTTTTCAAGTAAGGAGGAAATGTGGACAAAATCTTGTGAGGGTTTTTTCTTTGATATTTGTTTTTGGAAGGCTTATTGACTAAAACTCTCTTTTAGCTATCAGAGTGACTTATCACCCATGATTCCATCTATAGATCCATGAATTGTGCCCTTCACAGACTCCGTGAGTGTCCTGTGGTCAACCCTGAGGTTCAACTTTAGCCTTGCACCTCTGTGCTCCCCCACCTCAGGGCTCCTCAGGTCTCACCTCCTGATCAGTGGCTTATAGAGAAGGTGGGGTGGACTTAAGGGAAGTTCAGCTAGGAAGCTCTGGAACTCACTGGTGCACCTCACTGGTGAGCACCCACAGCAGACTTCCCCTGCAGCCCCCAGTAGCTAATTCTTGGGGGACTCTAGCCCTGCTTTGTGGTTCACTTGTCCTGATGGGGAGTGACAGTGATTGGGTGCATCTGGGGGAAGGAGAGGCCACAGCAGGGTGGAGGCCCATGCACTTTAAGGGTGCATGTGATCTCCTGGCATCTGGGGTGAGACCCTGGCAGAAGGGGTCAGAGCTACAGATGCTCTGGTTGATGGCCAGGAGCTGCTGGGGGGTGGGTAGAGCCCTGTAGGGGTTCATGATCCCTTCCATGCTGGCACTCCCACAACCATTCATCTGAGCTGCTAGACAGAGATGGTGGCAGGTCATCCTCAATTTGTAGCCCAGAACCCCACACTGGACTTCACACCCCTCACTACCACATGCCCATGCTGTGCTCCAGGTTGGATCTGGGCAGACACCACCATGACTCTCAGAACCTTTGGAAGTCAGACCTACTCCGTGTGGGAATGACTACAGAAGGTGCAAACACCAGGTCTGAGAATCACAGAGACCACCTCAAGCTGTGACCTGGGGACCTATGTGACGGTGGTGGAGTTTCATGCCTGGGCCTAGTCCCTCATTCACAAGATGGAAGGAGGTGAGCAGACATTAGTGACTCCAGCCTGTGCCCAACCAAAGGCCCCTACCTTGGAGGACAGGGATGGGGTGGCAGCTGGGGAATTAAAATTTGAGAGCACCCTATAAACATGTCACTTAAAGAGTTGGATCCTGCACTCAGGTGTGGCCACCCCAGGAGTGATGACTCTAAAGATCCATCAATAACCTGTTATGAACCCATTTATCCATGGGAGTCATGATACTGGACCAGTGAACCTCATGGGGATGACAGGAAGATTCCATGAGACTGTATGTGCCTTGAAGTTACAACCTGCTACACTGGGGCACAGAAACCTCGCCCCCTCAGCCTTGGGGTGAAAGGGCCCCTCCTCCCAGTCTCTGCTTCCTGAGTCTCCCCAGGAGCTGCCCCAAAGTTAAACACTGTGCAAGGATTTGAGTCTGTGTTCTCCTAATGCCACAACCAGTGCATTCTCCCTTTCAGCTTGTTGCCTAGATGGTGTCAACTTACATTGCTCGAGGCCCTTGGAAAACTGCAGGGCCCTGGGAGATAGAGTTGGCAGGTACCATTTCCCCACCTGGGGATGCATAGTCCCAGGCATGAGGAGACAGAACAGATGGTCCCAGGTCCATTGGCATTGAAGGAAGTTCTGAAGCAGAACACTAGCTCCTGGCTGACTCACTGCCCACCCTTCCCAGTAGCCCTGCCCCAGGTCAGCTCTTTTCTTTATTAGTGTCTCTCATTGTTAAGTGAGCACTAAGGGAACTCTTTACTGTAAGAGCCAAATTATGGATCAAACCTAGCCTAGATGTCAAGCATAGTTCAGAGTCTAAGCAAGGATGAGATTATGCCTGTTGCAAGGCCTTCAAGATGTGGTCCACAGGCCAGCAGCAGTGGCCCCACCTGAGAGCTGTTAAAAATGCAGACTCTCAGGGTCATCAGACCTTCCCTGCAAATTAGAACCTGCACTTCAGCAAGATTGCAGGTGGCCTGTGCACACACTGAAGTGTGAAAAGCCCAGTTCAAGGCACAGGGGTTCAAGGAACACTGATGGGTGCTGAGATGGGCAGCATGTCCCTTTAAGAATGACATGGTTCTAACCAGTAATTCTCCATGCTTTTTCCTTAGTACTTCCTTGGACTCTCCCTCAGTCACTCCCCTCCCAACTCCCCTAGATTAAAAAAAAAAAAGCAAGGGGCAAGGGTACACCCAGAAAGGGCACATCCAGCGAGGGGTGGGTTGGAACACCCAGACCAATGGAGCGTATTCAGAGCTGCTCCTGACTTGGCTCCAACTCTCACCTATGCCAGGACCCTGCTCAGAATTGCAGAACCCTCATCTGCCCATCTGAGAGGGGGACAGTAACTGCTGCTCACCTTGGGGTTTTTTTGTATTGTCATCATTTTACATTATTTTGAAGGGGTTGCTATGGTTGGGAAATCAAGTCCCCTCCAGAGGCTAGAGGCTTGGTCCACAGCCTGTGGCACTGTGGGAGATGGTGGAGCCTTTGGGATGGGGGACCAGTGGAGGAAGTAGGTCACTGGTGCATGCCTGGAACCATCCTCTTTCTCCTTCTAGATCCTACTGTGGTCTCTGCTCTCTGGCCTCCATGGGGCAGGCAACTTTCCTCTGCCACACACTCTGCCATGGTGTGCCACACATGGACCCCAAAAACAAGAGCCCCAACATGGACTGAAACCCTCTCCCAAATAAATCTTTCCTTCAAGTGGATCATCTCAGGTCACCTGTCACAGGCTGAGCCAGAGGAGTCTTCTAGTAAACTGGCCAGCATAGGAGGAGGAGGAATGGAGACGAGCAATGGGACAGGCCTCTGACTCTGACATGCCCTGATACCTACCCCAGCTTGGCTCTGTGCTGGGCCAGAGCCTCCCTCATCTGCAGTTCTGGATGTGGGGCTCTGGTCCACATGCTTTCACTGGCTTCTCCTGGTTCACCACCCTGTGGTGGGCTTCTCTCCCAAGAGGGGCAAGCTGGGTTCTGCCAAGTGCCCATCCCTCATGGATCCCAGCAGAGGGCAGTCTTCAGGGGCCAGTACTTACCAGAGCTCAGCCTCTGTGTGTTCTGCTGGTCCTGCTGCTGCTGCTGCTGCCACCTAGCTAGGTTCTTCATCTGGCAGGAGAGAGGACCACTTCAGATGCCAGCCACAATAGGTTGCACACAAGGGGCCAAGGAAAGAATTCAGCTCTGCTGAGAGGCTAGTAAGTGGAGCCAGGTTGAGGAAGAACACACAAGACCCTTCACAGTGGAAGGGAAGGATGCTTACCCCACAGGAACAGGGACTCCCTCTCAGCATGTGCCACAAGGTGACTTGAATGAACCAAGAGACTGTTTGTCCCCTACCTACCACCTTGTATTTGAGAACTACCTGGCACCTCGAACTAAGGAACTTGAATCCCATGTTTCTCAATTGTGTTCTGTGGAACAGTGGAATATTGGAGTTCCATAAGACCTCAACACATGTTTAGCACATGCATGTGTGTGTGTGTGTGTTGTGTGTGTGTAGGAAACACTGGATCTTAAAAGAAATGTCTTTATTGCAAGTTTCCTCAGAGGTTTAAAGTGCCCCCATGGGAACATGGGCCTCTTCAACTGCCTGCTCCATGGAGTCCATTCAGATGACTGAACCCATCTCAACCCCTCTGAGGAATTCAGCTGCAGGAAATCTCCCCTAGTTCATCTCCAGCAAATGAGAAGACAGCTTGCATCACCCTCTGCAGACCAGGGAAGCAGGTAGGAGGCAGGCACTTGCAGGGGTAGGAAGAGGCACAGCAAGAGGTACCAGAACAGCCCATGATGGGGTAGCAGGCTCTGACAGGCCAGGAGGACAGGTGCTATGGACTGAGCTGGTGGGGGAGAGGGCCGCCAAGGCTCTCATGCCACTATGCCAACATGCCATCTTGGGCCAGTCATCCGAGTGCTTTTTAGGTTTCTCTTTGAAATACTAAAAACAAAAATTGGTATCTGGAATACACAGATATAAATTTAAAAATAAATGTAAAGTAGAGAATATGGTTCAACCCAAAGACATGGATTGGTACCAATGGCTGGCAGATTCAGAGGCACGGTCACTAGGAAAATAAAGACATTACACTAAAACAGATACCTTGGTCTGCCCTTCAGCTGTGGCTGAAACCCTGTGACAGCAGGGTTGTTACTGGAGAGAGCTGCTCTCCAGGGAGCTCAGGACAGAGAGCCTGGCAGCCAGTGCAGTGCCCTCTGCTGCTACCTCAGGAAAGAGCAACCCAGAAGCAAGAAGTCCTTACCTTAGCTCTCTGGTTCTGGAACCACACCTGCACCACACGGATGCTCAGCCCTGTCTCTGCAGCCAGCATCTCCCTCACCTAGAAAAAGTGAATTATTCTTGAAGAACCATTGGCAGTTCAGGTAGGAGGCAGAGCATTTCCTGTGCAGTCATGGGGAGGCCAACGGGCCTCGCCTGTGCAGAGGCTACAGGTTGATTTGTGCTCAGCAGAAGCCCAGAGGCAAGAGCAGGCTTCCTTCCAGGTAGAAAGGAAGTCCAGGCAAATCCCCCCACAGGCCAGGCACTGAAGTTCTGTCCCCAGTGTAGTACTGTCCAGAGCTGGGGTTTTGGGTACTGACAGGACCACCAGGGTTCTGACCTCATCAGTGGACCAGTTCCCTGGTGACTGAATGAACCACTGGGAAGGACCTGGTAGGAGGCAGTGGGTCCTCGTGGTGTGCCCCTGGCAGCTCCATCTTGCCACTGCCTCGTGTTCTCTCTCACTCTGCTTCCCAGGTCAGTGGCCTTTGCTGCACTCTCCCACCATGATGCTCTGACCCACCTCAGGCCCGTAGCAATGGTGCCAGGGAACCCTGTGTGAGCCAAAATAAACTGTTCCTCCTTTAAGTTGTTATGTCAGGGACTTGGGTCATAGTGACAAAAAGCTGGCCAACACCGCAGACTCATGAACATCTACACACGCCAAGGAGCTTCTCCTTGGAATAAGCCCTCAGGGGTCCCTTAGACACTAGAAATTCCCCCATGCTGCAGCTGCAGGCCATGGGTGGATGCCAGCCCACTGGAGGAGGAACGGGGTGAAGCCTGCTTCCCCAGAACAGTCAGTCCTCCCTTCTGCCCAAATCCATGGCCCTAAGTGTTCCATTTTGCCCCTCTAGCTCAAGGGACTTTGTGGTTCCACACTTATCCTGAGTGAGCCCTTCCCAGAGAGGAAGAGACAGAAGAGAAGAGCCATCTGGAACCCAGCAGGATCAGTGGGCAGCCCCGGTGTGGACACATGCACTGGGACCAGGTGGGGACAAGGACAATGGCGTCCAGATAATAAAGAAATGTACTTAAACATCTGCCAGCCAACGAACCAACCAGGCTCATGGGAAGGGCCTAGCAAGATGGCAGGATGGGGGTCCAATAAAGCAAATGTGCAGAGAGGCCCAAGAGACATGGCCTCTTCTTAGGAGACTCCAGAGAAGATGGGATTGAAGAGCCCTAACAGGCAGGGCAGACAGTAAGCCCCAGGCCTGGGAAGTGCCTCACCCTACTCATGCCACTGGGCTGGGCTTAGGAAAGATCAGGCCAGACTTTCAAGGCACACCCTCCTGCTAAGCTGGGACACCTGTACCTGCTGAAACTCTCTCCATTGCTCAGAGGCCCAACTTGGCAGCCACCTGTTCCACAAAAGCCTCACCTGATTCCAGAGTGGACACCCCTCCCTAACCCCCACGGACCCTTTGCCGAGTCCTCAGGGCTCACATCAGGAGTTACAGTCCTGATGCCATCACCTCCTTGCTGTTGGTCTGAAAACTGCCCAGGAACAAGCCCCCAGCATGTGGCCACCCAGAGGCTGGGAAGCACGCCGAGGAAGGTGACAGTTGTCCTGTGCAAGCCAACCTGGGGAGTCCCACTTTGTACCAAGGGCAGGGGAAGGAAGGGCAGCTGGGTGACAAAGTGCACTATTGTGCCACCAGTTCTGACCCCTGATGGCCCCTGCTCTGCACCATGAGGCCAAGGCCCAGCCTTGCTTGGGCCCATAAAACAGAGGACATAATGAGTGTCACGTTCAGTGAGAGCATGCTGTTCCTTCTCTGCCCTGGACTCTCACCTTCTGCCACTTTCATGAGACAGTGTCCCAGGGGGCACTGCTCCTTCAGGTTGGACCCTCAAACAGCAGCAGTAGAGCAGGCCTACACTGAACCCCGCTGGGCCACAGACCAGAACATGACATACATGTTTTGCTGGGGGTTACGAAGACCTCAGGTTATCTCGTCCCTACAGCAAAGGCTGAGGAATTCCATCAGGAAGGCAGAAAAAGACATTCTAACCCTTAAAAAAAATGGTATTTCCTTTATAAATTTCAAAAAGAATGATTTCTTTCTTTTTGCTGTGTAAAGGCAGTTGGTCAATCATGAACGCTCAGGGATGGCCACAGCCATCGTAGCAGAGCCAGGAAACTGTCCTGGCAGCCACCTCCTCCACCTTCCTTCCATGGTGGAAGCCTGAGTGTAACGGACACATGGTCACCAGGTGGGCTCAGTCCCCAGCTTTCCCCGTGGGATGTGCAGCTTCAGGACTGAACTTCACCCTTTCGTAGAGTGGAGTGGCCAGAAAACCTGGGCACAGGCACCTGGGCTGCCCTGCCCCCTCCCCTCCCTGGTGGCAGGAAACAGGGTGACAGTTGGACAACCCTTAGGCCCAGTGATAGACAGCACAGCTGCTGTCAGTCTCTGCCTGCTCTCCTGTGGACTGGGACATAGGGGAAAATAAATGCCTCTCTTGTTAAGGCCGAATTTCTTTACACCAGGTTCAGGGCAGCCCTACTGTTAATGGCTCCTAATGGGAACAACAGGTGGATGTTCAAAAGCCATGGCACATCCACAAAGTGCTGCGCCACTCCACAGGGGAAGACCTATGCTTGGAGGAGCCCCCAGGCACCCAGCGAGGGAAGCACTAGGCCAGAGGAAGAGCACCTGCCACCAGCTACGCAGCCTGCCTTCTCTGTGATTGTACCAAACGGATACTGCTTCTTGTTGTTCCTATCACACTACACAGGTGAAAGTTGTGGAGTGGCATCACACACAAAGACTCGGGGAGCCCAGCTACACCACAGCATCCACAGCAGGGCTCAAGCTCTCTTGCACAGACTGGCTGACCCCCTTCCTTACCACTGACCCCATGTGCTGACATCCAGAGGAGCCCAGGTACACAGAGAGGCAGTGCTGTCCCCGTCCCTCCCTTCTGCCCACCTGTACCTTCCTGCAGGGTTTGGAGGACACTTCAAATGAGGCCTTGAATGCTCTCCTCTGCTGGGTGGTCAGGATGGTTCTGGGGTGTTTGGCGCACTTGTGGTCCTTGCCATCCTCAGAGACTCCCTTCCTCGCGCCTGGAACTGACTTGCAAAGGCTCTTCTGGTAGCAGGAGGGAGGGAGGGATGGAGGGAGGAAGGGAGGAAGAAAAAGAAAAGAAAAATATAACTGTTGTTGAAATTAAATGAAATGATGCATGGAAAGGCTTAGGACTCCCTAGAATATGACAGAGACTCAATAATCACATTCACCGTTACTACTTCAACACAAAGGAGGTGTTCTTGGTGGCCAGAAGCCTCATGTCCCAGGAGGGCTGAGCTCCAATTCTGTACTCTGGTGCTGGTCTCCGCAGAACAGACCCTCACCTACAGAGAGTGAGTGTTGTGCAGTGCCACTTCCAGTGTTCCCAGCAGGGGGTTGGGAGTGCTGGCTGCAGAAGGAAGGCTAAGTTCTGAAGCTTGTCCAGGGCAGGGTCCTCTGTCACTGTGCTTGGCCTTGCCTAGGCCCATGCCCATTTCCAGAGAGCTACCATCCTGCCATGGAGCAGAGGGAAGAGAGGAGGAGGAAGGGCCCCCTAAGTCAGCCACCTAGGTCAGCCCCCCTCCACACCCTGTAGGAAGACGGGAAGGCAAGGCTGTGTCCAGAGGGAGGAGGGTGAGGGGAGGGGAGGGACAGGAGAGGGGCAGGGGCCTGTCCCTTGATCCCTTTTTATGGGGATCATACATCCTGAGCCCCCTTGGAGTCCCTCTTGGACACCCCTTAAAGTGTTCTTTTGGTCAATAGCATACATACACTTCACAGGAAACACTTCTGCCTATGCCACCACCAAGGGACTATGGGGGTCCTGGCAGGTCCAGGTGAGAGAGGCTCTGAAGTCGGAGGTTGGAGGGGCATGCTGCACCTCTCACATGCAGACAGTTGCCACACCCAGCTGCCAACAGGAACTGACCATCGCTAACTCTCACCAGCTCCGGCCACTGTGTGTAAACATTAGGGGCCTATTACATCCTCCAACTCTGCTTCTGGGATGGTCTCTGAGTGCCCTTCTGCTCTTTCAGCTGGACAGGCCTGCTGGACTCAGGTTCCCATTTCTCCACAAAAACGCAGGCTGTACAACTTGTCCAGGAGAAAGGAAAGCTCTTGAAAGCCTGCAGGAGTGCCATGAGCCGAAGATGAAGGAAACCTTCAAATGGCAGAGCAGGGACTGCCAGAGACTCCCACACCCAGGTGCGGGCTGTGGCGGTGCCTCACAATGTAAGCTGACACCCCTCAGTAGAGATGAAAGGAACATCACTTCGCTCTCCCACAACAAATGTCTAGTATAAATCTGACTCCTGGAGGGGAAGCCCAGAGATTAGGTCTCCACACAGCCCATGAGAGTGAAGTGAATTGGCTTGGCACTCAGGGCCTTTCTTGTTCTTTTACAAGGAATGGCTGGAATGGCTCAGGCTACTATCCCCACTGCCGTTCCTCCCACCTGCCTAGGACACAAGCCCAGCATGGTTTTTGACTGGGAGATGGGGTTGCACTACCTGTGGGGCCTTGTAGATTCAGCTCAGGTTGTTGGAAAAATCCCAGCAGCCCAAAAACAAGAGATTGCCAAGGGCAAGGGAGGGGACAAGAGACCCTCAAGCCAGGGAGGGCAGAGGTAGGAATAGCGGGTGCAGATGCAATGACCCTCATAAATGTCCTGCAGGCTGGGGAGCAGAGGAAAGGTCTGGGGTTCTCTCTGAGTGGAGGGAGGGGGAAAGCAGGGAGGAATTTATGGAGGCAGGAAGTGTAGGGAGCTCTTCCAGCCACTGTCCTGCAGTGCAAGATTACAACTCCATTCTTCCAAGATCAATGGTATTGCCCCTGGACTTGGGGAACTCAAAGAATCATCAAAAATCCAAGAGGCAACAGTGCAGCACCTCAGAGAGGCAAGATCCATGTGGCTGCTGCCTTGCACACAGATCTCCAAGGAGGCCTCTGTCTGCCTGGCCAGCCGCAGTTCCCAAAATATTCCACTGGGAACCTGTGCACTTGCATGCACTCCACGGAGACTCGTGTGTAAGACAGGCACAAGGACACCCTGGGACTCCTCCCTGCTGATCAGCAGAGAAAGACAGCAGCACCTATGGAGGGGAAGACCACCAGGGCAGGCGATACCTGTGCTGGAATTGAATGAGATAAGATGAGCAGGGGCGGCTGGACGGAAGACAGAGGGGACGCTTTGCCAGGAGGAGGTCATCTGTGGCCAGCAGACCTACCTGGGAAGGGGCTCTCCCCCCACAACTCTGCACATCCAGCTCTGTGCCCTGTGCAGTGAGCAGGTGGAAGAAGGACCCGTGCTCTTAAGGATCAGGAAGCTGGCTTGGGGAGGGTGGTGTGCAGGAGGCAGTGAAGAAAGCTTGTGGAGAGTTCCTCCGGTATGGCAAACACTGAAAACCAAGCAGTTAGAAAAGAGCAGCCTCAAGTCACCAGAGAAGTTAGTGGAGGAAAGGGGTGCCCAGGAGGGGGAGCAGGTCTGGAAAGCCAGAGGCAGGAAGCAGGGGTCCACAGGGGAGCTTGGGGGCCTGGAAAGATGCAGGAGAGTGTGTCAGCATGAGTAGGGGCAGGTGCCCATCTGGAGAGTAAGGATACAGGTGAGGGCCTCCTGGGCATCCTGGAGGGGTCCTCTTGTTGAGGAGGTGTCATCAGGAGGATCGGCATGGGTGCTGGGGAGGGTTCTGGGGCTGCAGCTGCATGGGAAAGCAAGAACCCAGAGTGCAGGACATGGTGGGCCAGGTCAAATAGGGCTCCTGAAAGGTTGTGCTCACACCTGGGTGGCAACAGCAGCCTCAGGTCACTGTGTACCTGGGTTGAGGCAACCTCTTATGTCCCAGCACTAGAGAGGGACCCTGAAAAAAAATAAGTAAATGCCGACATCCCAAACACCACCTCTGCACTGGTCCCACCTCCACTGCTCACTAGGCACACCTGTGTGACTCACAGGACTTGTGTTAGGTTTATGGTGGTAAAGTTTGAGTGTGTTTGCTACAATTTATGAATTGTACAATTTTATGTTTGTACAATTTATGAATTTATGAAGTGATGAATGGATTGAATACCACCTCTCTCTGGAGTGACCCCATTTTACTGCATTAATTACTAGTCTTCAGGAAGATAAATTAGTAAGAAAACTAAATTGTTTCTAGGAAGGTTGGACTTCCTACAAAGGGTTCATTATTCTTCCAAATTCAAAAAGACCAAGACAGTGATCTTGGGTGCTGGGCAGGGGTGAATTTTTTACACCACTGCTTCTCTTCAGCAGTGAGTCCTCCTGGTCCATCTCTGTGGGCTTAGCAACAGGGGAGCGTGCCCACCTGACCATGCTGCTCAGACTGCATGTGCCCTCGACTGGGATGCCCTCTTCTGATCAGACCTTTGCTGGCTTGGAAAGTGAGCATGAGCCAACACCACCTGGCCTGTGACTTCAAACTCCAGGGCACTCCATACTGCCAGTCACCCACCACAGGCCATCTGAAAAAAGCAAGGAATTACCAGCCACCTCTGGATGTGCTCCACTGGGTGACATTGGTTACACTGAAACTACACTCTCTATGTCTCTTTCACAGTGATTTTTACCCCAGGCTACAATAGCACCCATGTGGCTTTGTTGCCCTTAAAAGGACAGCAGAGAAAGTCAGAAGGAGAAAAGCCCCAGCTGTGACCATTAGGGACAGAAGCCTGAAGAAGAGCAGAAACAGACAGAGGGTGGGCCACACTGTGCGGCAGCTGCAGCATCACCATGTGGACTGGAACATCTAGTGTCCAAGGACAGCTCCCTGCAGGGAGTGGAGCACATGGCAGGAGGTGAGGGGAGCATGAATGTCTTGCAGGAGTGCTTTCCCTGAGTCAACTACAAACTGGGCATCGCTGTGTGTGGTGACCCCACAGCGACCACTGGAAAGCATGTGTGGTTGTGTTCTTAGTTGGAATGGGTGTCCTGAGATGAGCCGGACTTGAACCATTGCTACGAACACCCACAGTGCTCATCATCGGTTAGCCGGAACATCCCTCCTCCTCCCATGCTGCTTTCACTGGGAAAGCATGGAGCTTATTTTGTAAAAATGGGTTAGAGGGAAATTGCATCACTCTGAGTATTATAGCAAGCCCTGAACAACCTTCTACAGCTGAGCAGGTCTCCCAGGCACCTGCTGGGCTGGGTGACAGACCGCTGGGCCACCCAGAGCCTGATTGAGCATGTTTGGGATGGGGTCTGTGGCTTTCCAGTCTAACGGTTCCTCATGGGACTCTGATGGGGTTGGCCCAGGGCCACACTGGGAGAATCACTGACCTTGAACATGCCTCCTTCTGTCTCCCCGTGGCCCTGCATGCACATACAGGAGGACTGGTGGGAGTGAAGGACCGACTGGGACCTTCACAACCTTCCAACTGCTCCACCCAAATCTCCAGTGATTCCTGCTCACTTTCACAAATAATAATAAAACTATGTTTTAAAATCTTGTTTTCCACTTAAAAAGCAACAGTATGACTGAGGAAGAGGTGAGGGTGAGAGGGTGACCAAGGTTGGCCTGGATAGGGCTGGCCACACATGCCAAGCACAGGGGCTGGCTCTCTCTTCTCTTTGGCAACATCATGACCACTGAACTCCAGAGCCGTGCAAGCCTGGGCTGACAACTGAGTCACAAGTGTCTCTCCCTCACACTCCAGTCCCTCCCTCCACTCTCTTCATTATCTCCTCTTCCAGGGAGGAAGCAGAGTGCTTAGCAGCCTTCTGTCTACAGGACCCAGAGACATCCAACCTATGCAGCTCTCTCAATCCATAGACACCATCACCCAGGCATACACTGTTCAGCTATCCAGGTCAAGTCTCTGGACAAGTCCTCCCTCACCATCAATGGCTACACCTCAGCTGATGTCATTCAGAGACAAGCAAGAGACTCTCAGGGAGTTTGGCAAAGAAGTCACTAGATGCTGTGACACTCTGCAGGTGGCTGGTGGGCTGTGAGCTGTGGCTGAACAACCCAGTCAGCAGGTTCCAAGTTGACACAGCTCCTCTTCACATCATGCACCCTGCTCTAAAACCATGCACTCCAGGAGTTATGCAGAGACCAACCTGTTGAGCCAGATTTTATTCTCCCTTTGAGAGAGTTCTTCAACTTATAGAAAGGGCATCCTCAGGGATGAACAAATATTTTTCAATATACAGAGGGTCCTTGTACATCCATCAATCACATATTCATCTAAGAATGCCTACTTTGCAGAGTGTTTAACATATGTCTGTGAACAGGACAGAGTCCCTGCCTCAAAGCCCCTGCAGCCCAGAGGAGGAGTGCATGACTAGCAGCCTGGGCAGAGCAGGCCAGGAGGGTTTCCATGGAGCCCAAGGTGCAGAGACATAGAGGAGGGGTGGCAGCACTCCAGCACAAGAAAGAGAGTGTGTACTGTAGAAGAGGAGAGCAGAAGCGACCACAAAGAGCCCCAGGGGCAGCAGTGTGGGGCTGAGGAGCTGTTGGGGCTGGGGTTGCCAAGAGCTTCAGATTCCATGATGATTCTTGGGAAGCAAATTCCTGTTTCTGCCACTCCCAGTGTCCTATACTGAGCCATGGGACATGTTAAAGGACTCAGAACATGACTTTTCCCAGTCTCAAATGCAGTACCATGAAGGGACACCATGTGCACTATCAAACAGGATCTTATTAATGTGAGGAAACGCAGAAGTTCTTTCATCTTTAAAACAGGAGGGAAGGAAGACAGAAGGGTCTTTTATCATAAGTGGAAACAAGTCACACAGCAGATGATTACAGTACCCACAAGGGGCCCTTGGGTTCACAGCTGCAGCAATCCTGCCCCACATGGTTGGTGCCACTGGTGTGGGTGTGAAAGCACAGGATAGAGGAGAGCCCCTGAAGAACAGCACCCCTTTTTCAGGGAAGATGCGCCAGATCAACAGAGAATGAACTAAGATCTTTTCCATGTCAGAAGGTGATGGACTGTTTCACACAGCAGCCTGCATCTGGGGGTGAAGACTCTGCTAAGAAAGACACCTGGGGCAAGGATAGGAGCCAGAAAGGGAGCTGGGGAGGTGAGGTCCCAGCTCCATGGGTGGTGTCACAGCCAGCCATGGTCCCTGAAGAGGAGGATGCAGGTGCCAGGTCATGGTGGGGGCAGGTCATGGTGGTTGCAGGTCATGGTGGGCACATAGGCATCTCAGCATGGTGGAAACCAGAGTCGGGCACTGCAAGATGGAGTGGAAGCCCAGCCTGTGCCTTGACACCCTGCTGAGGTTTCTGCATGCATGTGGCTCCCATCTAATCCACTCCGGGCCCAGACACCTGTGCTCTGCTCATCACACAAGAAGTTCAAACTCTGCTGAGTTATGTCTACTTCTAGATTTTCTCCCCACCATGTTAGATGCCTCTGGTTTTCTTCCCTGTTCCTATCACAGGGTTAAGGCAAGCACCATTCTCTGAGGCTTGGATTTATTCTTGCCTTTGCTGTCTGCTCTACTGTGCAGGCCAATCCCTGCAGGCTACAGCGTGCATCTGGCTTCAACCAGTGGGCAATTAGGAAGGAGTCTGAGGACAGAGAGAAACCAGGAGAAATCGCAGTCCCTCCTTGAACTCCCTCTGCCCGGGTGGCATCTCTGGCAGTTGCTGATGCCCCCTCCACTTGCCAGTTCACACCTGCCAGCTGTAGCAACTGGAGCTCCCCCAGGTGTTCTTGCCCCTTCTGGTCCCACCCTCCCCCTGGGTGGTACAGGTCTCCCTTTCCTGCTAACCTGTGGACGGCCTCACCATTCTGCCTGGTCTGCAGCCCACATCTCATTAATTGTATAATCTGTTCTTAGTCTTAAATGTTGACAGTGCTTCTCCTTTGCTGGTCGCCCTCCGCTGATTCAGTGCTTGAGACTGGCAAGGAATTCCACAGGTGTGGCTACTGTCCCTTCGTTGACCAGGTATCTTCCAATGCTCCATTCCACTAGCCTCAGTGAAATCTGAACAAGTGCAAGTCATCTTCTATTCCCTGAGTTATCCTCCTCAGAGCCAGTTCTGTAGGGCTTGTGAAGTGAGATAATGGGACATGGAGACATCTACCCCAAGACTCCCATCCAGAATTCACTGCAAAGGAGTGCTAGAGTGGGCAGTCAGCACCATGGCAAGATCCAGACCAAACTGGAGGCCAGAAAGACCTTCAAAGGGGGCTTATTGGAGAGTCTAGATACAGCTTATCACTTTTCCTATAAGTTCCTTTTCACTCTGTCTCAATATCGGCACCTCTCTGCCACATACAAACCAAACAGCTAAGAGGGCAGGTTTGCTATATCCTCCTCACCTCTAGGGATAATTAAGATTAAAATAACATCTGCAGCCTGAGCTGGAAATGACCTGTATTTCATCATTTTAAAACATGTCCCTATCTAATGAATCACCACAAAAAGAAAAAAGGTGCCCAATTAGACTTTGGTATATGCTTTCTTGTCACTCCAAATGGAGTACAGTTGTACCACCCAATTGTAGTTACATTACAAAGTGATGTCAAAAATGTCTTGGCAGATGAAATGTGGCATAAGCTCTGCTTGAGGCATCTAAGTCCTCTTGAGCCAGGTAAGCTGTTGAAAGCACCAGGCACTCTAGAAACCCCCAGCTCAGGGTCTTGGGTAGCACATGCACCACTGGGAGTCACAGGTGGCCCTATGTTACCAGTCGTGACTACTTCACCTCTCCGTGATTGTGCTCAGATGGAGCCAAGGGAGGCAGCACAGTGGGTGGAAGAATACAATGCCCTTGACCCCAGCAAAGATGAGGTGGCTCCAGCAGGGTGCTCAGCCTCAGTTTCGACCCTGTGAAATGGGGGCAATGCAATAGGTGTCCTGCAGGATTTTCACCTTGACCAGCCCTGTTCGTAACTGGAGAGGGAAGACATGTCTAAGTCTGCTGGCACAACCTCTCAATCGACACTCATTCTGCCAGGAATGCCCTGACCCTGGAGCACCTCCCAAGCTAGGAGTGATCTTTTCCTAGTTTTCTGTGGGTGGGGCATAGATGTAAAGAACAAAGTGTCTCACCCAGAATGCCTGCAGTCCTTCTATTGAGATGTGCCAGCTAAGACTGTTATGGAGCCTTTGCATTCCCCTAGAGTTGATGTGCTTCACCCTAAAGCCCAATGTGACAGTTCCAGGAGCGGGGGTCTTTTAGAGGTGACGGACCTTGTGGTGAACTCCTCATAAAGGGTTAGTGCCCTGTGACAGGACCCAGAGAGCTCAGTCTCCTGGCCCTCAGGTGCACAAGGGATCTGCCACCGGAAGAGAACTCTTACAAGATTCTTACCTTCTTGGCACTCCACAATGGCCTTTCAGGCACAGGACCACTTGGAAGCAAGCATCTGCTGTTTGCAGGTCTGCTGTTGGCATGGTGCAATGGCCACCACCATGAACGAAGACGATACTCTTTTTTATTTTTTTTTATAGTAAACAAATGGGATACATGTTGTTTCTCTGTTTGTACATAGAGTAAAGGCATACCATTTGTGTAATCATAAATTTACATAGGGTGATGTTGGTTGATTCATTCTGTTATTTTTCCCCTTCCCCCACCCCTCCCATCCCTCTTTTCCCTCTATACAGTCCTTCCTTCCCCCATTCTTGCCCCCCTCCCTAACCCTCACTCTAACCCTAAAACTAACCCCTCCCACGCCACAATATGTATCATCATCCATTTATCAGCAAGATCATTCTTCCTTTGGTTTTTTGAGATTGGCTTATCTCACTTAGCATGATATTCTCCAATTTCATCCATTTGCCTGCAAATGCCATAATTTTAACATTCTTTATGGCTGAGTATATTCCATTGTATATATATGCCACAGTTTCTTTATCCATTCATCAACTGAAGGGCATCTAGGTTGGTTCCACAATCTGGCTATGGTGAATTGAGCAGCAATGAACATTGATGTGGCTGTATCTCTGTAGTATGCTGATTGTAAGTCCTTTGGGTATAGGCCAAGGAGTGGGATAGCTGGGTCAAATGATAGTTCCATTCCAAGTTTTCTAAGGAATCTCAATACTGCCTTCCAGTGGCTGCACTAATTTGCAACCCCACCAGCAATGTATGAGTGTACCTTTTTTCCCACATCCTCGCCACCACCTGTTGTTGCTTGTATTCTTGATAATCGCCATTCTGATTGGGGTGAGATGGAATCTTAGGGTGGTTTTGATTTGCATTTCTCTTATTACTAGAGATGTTGAACATTTTTCCATATGTTTGTTGATTGTAGGTCTTCTTCTGTGAAGTGTCTGTTCATTTGTCGATTGGGTTATTTGTAGTCTTGGTGTTGAGTTTTTTGAGTTCTTTCTACATTCTGGAGGTTAGTGCTCTATCTGAAGTATGATTGGCAAAGATTTTCTCCCACTCTTTAGACTCTTTCTTCACATTTCTGATAGTTTCCTTTGCTGAGAGAAAGCTTTTTAGTTTGAATCTATCCCAGTTGTTGATTCTTGCTTTTATTTCTTGTGCTATGGTAGTCCTGTTGAGAAAGTCTGGATCTAAGCCGACATGTTGAAGATCGGGACTTACTTTTTCTTCTATAAGATGCATGGTCTCTGGTCTTATTCCGAGGTCCTTAATTCATTTTGAGTTTAGTTTTGTGCACGGTGAGAGATATGGGTTTAGTTTCATTCTGTTGCATATGGATTTCCAATTTTCCCACCACCATTTGTTGAAGAGGCTATCTTTTCTCCATTGCATATTTTTGGCCCCTTTGTATAATATGAGAAAATTATATTTATTTGAGTTTGTGTCCGTGTCCTCTATTCTGTACCATTGATCTACCTGTCTATTTTGGTACCAATATCATGCCGTTTTTGTTACTATTGCTTTGTAGTACAGTTGAAGTTCTGGTATTGCAATACCCCCTGCTTCATTTTTCCTGCGAAGGATTGCTTTAGCAATTCTGGGTTTCTTATTCTTCCAGATGAATTTCATAATTGCTTGTTCTATTTCTGTAAGGTACATCATTGGGATTTTAATTGGGATTGCATTGAATCTGTATAGCACTTTTGGTAGTATGGCCATTTTGACAATATTAATTCTCCCTATCCAGGAACATGGGAGATCTTTCCATCTTCTAAGGTGTTCTTTAATTTCTTTCTTCAGTATTCTGAAGTTCTCATTGTAGAGGTCTTTCACCTCTTTTGTGAGATTGATTCCCAAGTATTTTATTTTTTTCGAGGCTATTGTGAAAGGGGTAGTTTTCCTAACTTCTCTTTCTGAAGATTCATCACTTATGTATAAAAATGCATTAGATTTATGTGCATTGATCTTATATCCCGCTACTTTACTAAATTCACTTATGAGTTCTAAGACTTTTCTGGTGGAATTTCCTGGATCCTCTAAGTATATAATCATATCATCAGCAAATAGGGATAGTTTGAGTTCTTCTTTTCCAATTCGTATTCCTTTAATTTCTTTGGTCTGTCTAATTGCTCTGGTTAGAGTTTCAAGGACGATATTGAATAGGAGTGGTGAGAGAGGGCATCCCTGCCTTGTTCCAGATTTTAGGGGGAATGCTTTCAGTTTTTCACCATTAAGAATGATATTAGCCATGGGCTTAGCATAGATGTCCTTTACAATGTTAAGGAACGTTCCCGCTATCCCTATTTTTTCTAGTGTTTTGAGCAAGAAGGGGTGCTGTATTTTATCAAATGCTTTTTCTGCATCTCTTGAAATAATCATGTGATTCTTGACTTTAAGTCTGTTGATATGGTGAATTACATTTATTGATTTCCTGATGTTGAACCAACCTTGCATCCCTGGGATGAAACCCACTTGATCATGGTGCACTATCTTTTTAGTATGTTTTTGTATGCGATTTGCTAAAATTTTGTTGAGAATTTTTGTGTCGATGTTCATTAAGGATATTGGTCTGAAATTTTCTTTCCTCGATGTGTCTCTGTCTGGTTTAGGTATCAGGTTGATATTGGCTTCGTAGAATGAGTTTGGGAGGGTTCCCTCCTCTTTTATTTTATGGAATACTTTGAAAAGTATTGGAATGAGCTCTTCTTTAAAGGTTTTGTAGAACTCGGCTGAGAACCCATCTGGTCCTGGACTTTTCTTTGTTGGTAGGCTTTTGATGACTTCTTCTATTTCATTACTTGAAATTGGTCTATTTAAATTGTGTATGTCCTCCTCGTTTAGTTTAGGCAATTCCTATGTCTCTAGAAACTTGTTGATATCTTCGAAATTTTCTATTTTGTTGGAGTATAGATTTTCAAAATAGCTTCTAATTATGTTTTGTATTTCAAGCGTGTCTCTTGTGATATTTACTTGTTCATTCCGAATTTTGGTGATTTGGGTTTTCTCTCGTCTTCTCTTTGTTAGTGTGGCTAAAGGTTTATCAATTTTGTTTATTTTTTCGAACAACCAACTATTTATTTTGTCAATTTTTTGTATTGTTTCTTTTGTTTCAATTTCGTTCATTTCAGCTCTGAGTTTAACTATTTCCTGTCTTCTACTACTTTTGGTGTTGGTCTGTTCTTCTTTTTCTAGAGCTTTGAGCCGTAGTGTTAGGTTGTTTATTTGTTGAGTTTTGCTTCTTTTATTAAATGTGCTCCATGAAATAAATTTTCCTCTATGTACTGCTTCCATAGTGTCCCAGAGATTTTGATATGATGTTTCTTTGTTCCCCTTTACCTCTAAGAATTTTTTAATTTCCTTCCTAATATCTTCTGTTATCCATTCATCATATAATAGCATATTGTTTAATCTCCAGGTGTTGGAGTAATTTCTGTATTTTACTCTTTCATTTATTTCTAGTTTCAATCCATTATGATCTGATAAAATACAAGGAAGTGTCTCTATCTTCTTGTATTTGCTAACATTAGCTTTGTGGCATAAAATATGGTCTATTTTAGAGAAGGATCCATGTGCTGCTGAGAAGAACATGTATTCGCACTTGGTTGGATGATATATTCTATAAATGTCTGTTAAGTCTAAATTATTGATTGTGTTATTGAGATCTATGGTTTCTCTGTTCAATTTTTGTTTGGAAGATCTGTCCAGTGGTGAGAGAGGCATGTTAAAATCACCTAGTATTATTGTATTGTGGTCTATTTGGTTTCTGAGATTGAGAAGGATTTGTTTGACATACATGGGTGAGCCACTGTTTGGGGCATAGATATTTATGATTGTTATGTCTTGCTGATTTATGGTTCCCTTAAGCAGTATGAAATGTCCTTCTTTATCCCTTCTGATTAACTTTGGCTTGAAGTCCACTTTATCTGAAATGAGGATGGATACCCCAGCTTTTTTGCTGGGTCCATGTGCATGGTAAGTTTTTTCCCATCCTTTCACCTTTAGTCTTTGGGTATCTCTTTCTAAGAGATGAGTCTCTTGCAGGCAACATATTGTTGGATCTTTCTTTTTTATCCAATCTGCCAGTCTATGTCTTTCGATTGATGAATTCAGGCCATTAATATTCAGGGTTATTATTGAGATGTGATTTGTATTCCCAGTCATTTGACTCCTTTTATTCATTTACTTGTTTATTTTTGGCACGATTTGGTTCCTCTTTATTTGAGAGTTCCTTTAGGATAGCTCCTCCCTTTGCTGATTTGCTTCTTTGTTTTTCATCTCTTCTTCATGGAATATTTTGCTGAGAATGTTCTGTTATGTTGGCTTTCTTTTTGTATATTCTTTTAGCTTTTGTTTATCATGGAACGATTTTATTTCATCGTCAAATCTGAAGGTAAGTTTTGCTGGGTTTAAGATTCTTGGTTGGCATCCATTTTATTTTAGGGCTTGAAAAATGTTATTCCAGGTCCTTCTAGCTTTTAAGGTCTGGATTGAAAAATCTGCTGATATCCGTATTGGTTTCCCCCTGAATGTAATTTGGTTCTTTTCTCTCACAGCCTTTAAAATTCTGTCTTTATTTTGTATGTTAGGTCTTTTCATTATAATGTGCCTTGGTGTGGGTCTGTTGTAATTTTGTGTATTTGGAGTCCTATAAACCTCTTGAACTTGATTTTCCATTTCATTCTTCAGATTTGGGAAATTTTCTGAAATTATCTCATTGAATAGGTTGTTCATTCTTTGGTTTGTCTGTCTAAGCCTTCCTCAATCCCAATAATTCTCAAATTTGGCCTTTTCATGATATCCCATAGTTCTTGGAGATTCTGTTCATGATTTCTTACCATCTTCTCTGTTTGTTCGACTTTGTTTTCGAGGTTAAATATTTTGTCTTCAATATCTGAGGTTCTGTCTTCCAGGTGTTCTATCCTATTGGTTGTGCTTTCTATGGAGTTCTTAATTTGGTTTATTGTTTCCTTCATTTCAAGGATTTCTGTTTGGTTTTTTTTCAATATCTCTAACTCTTGATTGAAATGGTCTTTTGCTTCCTGTATTTGCTCTTTTAACTGTCGATTGGTGCGTTCATTCATTGCCTGCATTTGCTCTTTCATTTCATCATTTGCTTCCCTTATCATGTTAATTATGTACATTCTGAACTCCCTTTCTGACATTTCTTTTGCCATGCTGTCATTGGATTTTATTGACGTAACATCCAGATTTGTTTGAGGCATTTTCTTTCCTTGTTTTCTCATGTCGTTCAGGTATTAGTGGACTGCTGAGATGTTGCAGATTTCCTCTACTGACTTATAATGTCCCTGAAGATTGCTAGTGTATCCCCTCTTATCCTTCAGGAGCCTGAAGTCTTAGAGGGAGTTGATATTGCGGTGTTCCCCTAGGAAGCTGCCTCTCTAGGGGTGGTGGTCTTCAGGTGGGGTGTATTCCCTGCTAGTGGGCAGAGGTGCCTCTACTTGTTAACCAATGGTCATCCAAAGGGGAACTAGACTGCGGGCTGAGGCAAGGCCTGTTTGTGCCTGTGTCTCTGGTTTTACCGTCCTTGTGGGAAAACCTCACCCGGCGGGGAAGACTCACCCGATGGGGAGGCCTGGCTGGTCAGTTCCCCTCCTAGAGGTTCCCCTCAGTCCTCAACTACCGCCTGGGCAGGGCAGCCTTCCCAGGCAATGTTCCCAGGGGCCCAGACCTACCTCATGGGCCTGGGAGCCCTGCCATTCACACACGAGTCTCCTTAGGTAGCCCCTCCTCCGCAGTCCTGGAACCTTTGCTCTGCCCCTCAGCTTGTCTCTGTGTAGCTCTTTCCACAAAAGGCACCTAGTTCCCTGGACCGGACCGTGCTTTGCACCTAATCACCTGGCTATGCGACCCCTCCTCTGAGCAGCCACTTGGAGCCTCGTACATTTGCTTCAAGCCCCAGTGACCCGCCGCTCGCCTCTTCCTCCAGGCCACCACCCGGTGTTCTGGGTGGGTGTTTGGAGACCAAGCAACTCACTGCGAACCTCCACCTCCTCAGGACAGCCCCCCACCCCTGTTGTTCAGGCGGTTGCTGAGACCAAATAGCTTGCCACCCAGTTCTTCCTCTGGCAGCCGCCGGAGTCCCGGCAGCTTGCTCCAAAACCAAGCGTTGTGCTGCGCGGCCTCCTCTGCAAAGTTCCCCACTTTCCGTGTTCACTGCTCTAGCGGGGGGAGGGGTGTCTTGCCGCCTAGGCAAGGCAGCCTTCCCAGGCCACGTTCCCAGGGGCCCGGACCTACCTCTTGGACCTGGGAGCCTCACCCTTCCCAGATGAGTCTCCTTAGGTTGTCCCTCCTTAGAGAATCTGCCCACAGTTCTGGAACATTCGCTCCGCCGTTTTTTCGCTCTGTTTTTTCACTCCGCTTCACTGTCTGTGTTTACCGCTCCAGCGCGGGGAGGGACGTCTCGCCGAGCCACTCTACTTCACAAAGTTCCCTGCGTTCCGGGGCTACCACCCCATCCGGGACGCCTCCCCAGTGGGAGAAACTCACTCGGCGGCTTTGAATTGGTCCCAAGTCACTCACTATCTCCTCTTTTGAATCTTGAGTCCTGGAGCAACATGAAATGCAGCCGCCCTCTAGTCCGCCATCTTGAAACCTCCAAGATGATACTCTTTAAGAAGACGCTGAGTTTCTTGGCCCAGATCCAGTGCCCTTCCCCTCACCCAGGCCTGTCACAACCCTGGGTGGCTGGGATCCAGGCTCCTGCCCAGCAGACTTGCCCAGGAGGAGCTGTTTTCAGTGCTCTATGCACCCAACCCAAAGGACTGAACAAAGTGCCCTTAGCATTTGTTGATTAAAAAGCTTTCTAAAGTGACTCCTTCCTTCTCCCTCATTCTCTAACTGGATTCTGGTGACATTGTTAGCACAAGTTGGTTTTATGTTTGTATTTGGATAGTTCTTGATTTCTAGTGACCCTCAGGACCACTAGAACACAAGTGATTGCTCTATACACCTGCACATGCAGAAAGAGGAAGTCAGACCACATGGGGACTGGCCATGGACAACACATTCTCCAAGGTGGGGGTCTGAAAAAACCCTTTGATGACAGCTGATAAATTTACTAATTCTCACTTTATTAATGGAGGATTCCAAATGTTGAATTCTGCTTGACTGAGATTAACTGGACCCAGTTAACTGGGTCCCCAAGAACCTGATCTGCCTGTTTGCTACAACATTACAGTTATCCTTATTGCATCTGTGTAATCCTTTCTTCTCTACTGAAAGTGGCACAAAGGTGTTTTTGCCTGTTCTGAAACTTCTGAACTCTAAAGTTTGAGGCTATCATCCTTGAGACACTCTTCCATAAGTTACTTGTGACTTTCTGAAACCCAATGACCACAAACCTGTCTTACTGGAAGTCTTCCCACATAGATTATATGCATGCATTGAGAGCCCCACAGACTGAAGCCAGTGTGTCTCAAAGCACACCAAGTGTCCTCACCAGAGTTCTCTCAGATAGGAGAAGGGAAGCCTCCTTGTGGCTTACTGATCCTTGGTACACCCAAGGTTCCTGGAAATCGTTGAATGTAAGGGAGTGGGATTGTGAGACCAGTCTCCAAGGTCCAGGGAGTGGGGAAGATGGGGAGACAGCCCTGGGCAGAGGGCCCCAGATGGGTTGTGGAGGTCTGGTCACTTTGGGGAGAACTGTGGCCCTGCCATGGGTCCTTCTTACTGAGAGTTCCTGCACCCTGGTTTGACAAGCTGGGGTTCATCAAGGAGGGAGGCATTTCCCACTGTTTTCCTCAGTCCATGGAAGACCACCAGACAATGCCAGTGCTTGGTTCCACTAGCCTCTTCTGGGAGCCAGGTCCCAGTGGCTCTCCCTCCCATGCAATCTGGAGTAGGTGCCCAACTCACAAGAGTCATGAGAAGTTGCAGTGGGAGTAGTACAGAGGGCACACTCCATGCTTGCTTCAGCAGGGGAGGCTGCTGGCATCACTGCCAGGTCTGCCTTTATGAGATACATACTTCTGAAGAGGTTAGGTGTCTCCAAGTTGTAGTCCATTATTTAAGAAGAAGCAAAACACAATTAAAACTAAACTGATGCTCCAACTACACAGATCCACAGCAATTCTTGGGGAGAGTGCTAGAATCAATGTCACATTCTCTCTCCATGTTCCACTTTGCAGAGACTGCATCTGGTGTCCTGCATCCCTCCTTCAAGAAGCTGAAGTCCCTCTGGTCACACCCCAACTGTTAGATTAGGTAATGCCAGCTGTTGTTGTGTCAGTCATGCATCCTGACATGTGACTTCCCAGTCATATGAGAAGGGCACTTTGGTGAGTCAGAAAGCTGTCCTTGGAGGGTAACCACTTCTCAGATCCCTTACCTTCTCTGCCAGTGCATGAGGAGATGCCAAAGGGTCCAAGGAGATCCTAATTCTCACACTTAAGGAGGAGCTCCCTTTTGTGAGCACTGCTTGGAGTCAGGCACCACCAGAAATGCCCCTGTGCTCAGTTCCATTCACCCATCTCATCCACCATGAGGGGAAGCAAGCTCAAATGTTCACCCCAGGTCGCCAGACCTAGTGGGAGAAGAGGAAATTGAATCCAGGCATCACAGTCCCAAGTCTTTGCATTAAAACAGTATGTTAACTGAGCTGCTGACTGCTCCTGTCCTCATCAATTTCTCCCTTCTCTTAATCATTTACACACAGACACACCAAACTGTTGCCAATTTATTTGCAGACAATAAATTCTCGTACTCTGATTACACTAAAAGTGTTGAGGTTCACATGGACCAAAAAGGAAGTATCTTTTGTTGATTTTATGTTCCTTGGAGGGGCTGGGGATACAGCTCAGTAGATAGAGTGCTTGCCTCACAAGCACAAGGCCCTGGGTTCAAATCCCCAGCACCACAAAAAAAAAAAAAAAAAGGAGTCTATCTTCCTTGGATGTCCAAGGAGCTGGTCACAGAGGAGAGATTCAAGTGTTGACTGAATGAACGATACTGCAGAAGACAGTAATCAGGAGGGGTGTGGAAAGACTGTGTGTGTGCATGCCTGTGTGCAACATTTACACCATACACTCAGAGGCGGGAGGGAGTTCAGAAACACTTGTGTGCAAGTCTTAGCTGATGCCTAAATTCCTTCCCCTCCATCCACTCACCATGTGCTTGGGATAGAGCCCTGGTGTCAATCTGGGTGTGCATGACAGGAGGAGCCCCAGGACAGCCAAGATTATTGTAGAACAGCAGCCGGAGAGAGGGCGCTGGGATTCACTGTGCTTTTAGCAATTTTTGTATCACATTGAGCATACTTTTGAAAATATTATTCATGCTTATCCACATTCAAATATCCACTCACGTGGATTTTTTATTTGCTACTCTCACAACTCACACTACTCTGCTCACTCTAAGGTAGTCCTGCCTGCTGTCCTAACGCCAGACTCACTCTGCCCTCAGCACCAACCTCTGCAAGGGAGGAACCCCTGACAGAGGCACCCGCAAAAATCAGATTCCTGAGCTGCATCACCTCTGTGGTTCAGGGAGATTTCAAAAACCACATTCCAGTCTGTATCCTAGTTAACTTCCTAATATCTATTTTCAAGGAATCCAACATATTTTTAATATGTAACAGCAAATCTTACAAGGAACAGCTTAGTAGTAGCCCACAATCTTTTGCCTGTGTGGTTTTTTGTTGTTGGTGGTCTCCCTCTACTAGAATAATACACTTTTAGGAGTACAGCTGTGTCACTCCAGCATCTACAACAGACCTGCTACATAGCCCTTGCTCAGAAATAGTAGCTCACTAGTGGAGCCCTCTGTATGCAAGTGTCCAGTAAGTTCCCGAGTGGAACATATGTGAGTTGGTGCAGCCAATGTTTTCCCACCCTCACTGATCCTGACAAGGAATGTTGCTTGGACACTGTACCTTGAACACCATCAGGGTCAGCTGAACCTACCTATCTTGCACTCACATGTACACGGGACTCAAATCCCAGGTCTGAATCTACAAAAAAGCCCAACAAGCATGTCTCTGGCTTTCTGCATGCAAACTTGGACTTGGACCACTAAGATTCCAAGAGGTTCTTAACTAACCTATCATCCATATCCATTTAAAACACCAAATACCACATATTTGGAGGAAGCTGTAACCTGTTTGCTACCAATCCTAGCGCACCAGGACTGTATGGAAGTGATTCTTTTGCTCAGTGAACTGTCTAAAGATCTCCAGATCCATCTTGCAATCCCCTGGTTGGAAATCTAAATGTGGATGGGCTTGGCTTGAACGTCAGGGCAAGAAAACTAGCATCTTCTCTGCACCTTATCTCAACCCTTATACATGAGAGTGAGAGAGAGTCCCTGGCCACTTAAAAGGTCAGGTAAGGAAAGGTCTAAGCCATTAGCTGGCTCTGCCTCTCCAGAGAGTGAAGTCCTAACACTCACCAGGAAAACTGCAGAATCCTGCTAGCATGCCCACAGAGGACCCAACACAAAGGCACAGTTTCATGAGGCCAGGAAAGGCATTCCTGTCTCCTGACAGCTGGGGTGGGGGATGGCAGATGTTGCCCTTACAGGACAGCACATAGATTTTCATGGGTACCTACTCACTCCACATCAGAACCTTTGTTCATTTGATTAATGAGGCTGTGGTTTGCATAGCTGATACTGCTCATCTGGAAAAAAAAAAAAAAGGTCAGTTGGTTTTTCCTGCTACTATCAAATAAGCAATAGGAGCAGAACCGGAAGTTGGCTGAACTGGAAAAAGAAAACAAAAACCAACAATGGTCCTTACAAATGTTTTAAAGTGCTCCCCCATCTCTTGTCATTGGAGGCACCAGGGTGCTCCCAACCCTCCACCACCTATAGGAGGTGCCTGAGGAGCACAGTGGTGGTGGTGAACTTGAAGCAGGCCTGGAGGGTGGAGCAGGGTGGGCCTGTGACTGACAAGATGGATGGGGAAACTGGTTGGGATCACCTAGTCCTTCACTTGGGGTCTCTCAGGTAGAAGTCCTACTGAGTTCCTGGAGCAGAGTCATAGCCAGCCAGGGAGAGGTGTGGGTGCAAGGTGAGAACAACAGTGAGGTCCCCTTCTACACCAGAACCCCCTGACCACTGGGTAACTCAGCATGACCCTTGATGGAGCTGTGGAGTTGGTGACCTGGGGTGTAGCCTGGCTCTGGAGCTGGTGACCTGGGGTGTAGCCTGGCACAGGGTAACTCCCTGCTGTTCATCTTCCTTGTCTGAAGAAGAGAAAAGTCATAACCCTGCTTCCTCATCTGCCTACATGAACATCGAGTGGGCTTACTCATGGAAAGTGCCTAAGGTGAGGCTCTGTTTGAGGCTCCATGGACTGGACATCACCAGGTCGGCCTCAGTGTGAGCATCCACAACCACACACTGCCTGTCCAGCCAGCTTGCTCTGGGGAGTTAGTGCAGGAGGAATCAGTGCTGGCAGACAGCTCGTTATCACACATAAACACGCCCCCAGGCAACTGCTTTTAAACAATGGTGTCTATCATTCATTTTAATCAAAATTATTAAGTGCAAATGCATTTCCAAAATTAAATTACAGTCAATGGAGAAGAGGTCATTTATCATAAACTACCAGCTCACAGTCAGAGCCAGGTCAAGCCCTCTGTCCCAGTATCATGTGTCCTGTCTTGTAATTGATAGAATTAAGTTCTTGCTCTGGCTTATCTCTGACTTGGGTACCCTGTGTCTTCTTCTATATTATGAAGACAAAACAAATACCCTGGAAGACAAAGACTTGGTACAGAGAAGTGCTAAGCCTCAGAGTGGGGCAACAAATAATCCCAGTGTCAATTTTATAGCGTGACACTAACACGAGACAAAACTGTTGATTCTGAAAACAACCAGAAAGGCCAGCATGTGACAGCATCTCACCTGCTCCCCAGAGATGCACATTCAGAAGTCAGAGATGTCCAAGCACCTTCTGCTGGCCACGACATGTGAGGCACTCCTGACATCTCTTGGATAATAAACAGCAATGAAAAGAGATACTAGCTGTTACACACTTACTGTATGCACAGCATGCTACCAAATCTTCAGGGCTGAAGGTGACATCTTTCATCTCATTCTTCACACCTGACCTAATATATATATATATTATATATATATATATAGATATATATATATATGATTACAATATATGTATCAACCTGACATGTCAGGGATTTCTATCAGTTCCAGAAAACTGGGGATAGGTATGTAAAGTAATTGCCATCTGAAGTCATATCTTAAACTTCAGTCCACAATCCATCAGGAACTTATGAAATTAATACAGTGGCTAAGATGAGCATGAAAACATAATAATGGAAAGATGTGAGAGTGGGAGGCAGTCAGTCAGAAAGTGCTGGAGCTTATGTTACAGGCATGATGAAAGTGTACAGCAGGTACCTGCAAAATGTGCTTTTTGTTCAGCTGCAGATGACATTTTCAGAAAAGTGCTGCCGTAAAGTCTTTTGAATATGCTGCTTTAGAAGAAAATATAAAATATGATTTAAATACATTTCTTCATCAATGTAATGTTTATCAGAGTCCTTTTTTAATTAATTTTAATTTGTTCAAATTATTGTGCATGGCAAGTAAAATGCATTTATGCATTTTGATAAATCACACATAAATGGAGTGTAGCCTCTCATTTTTCTGATTGTACATGTTGTAGGATCACATCGGTCATGCAGTCATACATGCACATGTGGTAATAATGTTTGTTTCACTCTACTATCATTCTTCCCCCATGCCCCTTCCCTCCCTTCCACTCCCCTCTACTATAATATTTCTATATTCTTCGCTAGCCCCCCCAACTTACGGAGTACTTTTGACACCTACTCAAACTTTAAAAGAAAGAGCTCACCCCTTTGCTTCATAAAGGGAAGAACGGACACGGCTGATTTTCCCACCTCAGTCCCTCTCTAGCACAGAGCTGGCAT
This sequence comes from Sciurus carolinensis, assembly GCF_902686445.1. Classification (NCBI taxonomy): domain Eukaryota; kingdom Metazoa; phylum Chordata; class Mammalia; order Rodentia; family Sciuridae; genus Sciurus; species Sciurus carolinensis. Next base: position 1,063,167 of record NW_025920131.1, on the reverse strand, counting down.
CACTGTTCTCTGATGTTAGGATCTGGGCCTTGGGTACTCTTCAGTTGTGCTGATCAGGATTCACTATCTGCCCTCACTTTTTCTGCAACTAAGAGACAGCCATTAAACAGAGCCTGACCCAGTGTAGATGTCTGTAAGAAATCTGTGCTGAACTGAAAGCTGGTATGGCAGCGCGCTGGAAGGACAGTCAGTGGCATGTAGGGACTATAGAGCTGGCAGGCCTATTCAGAAATAGAGGGACTGTGGCCCAGCTGAGCAGTGCATTCACAAAGGTTGTCCTTGATGGACTCAAAGACCATGCTGCAGGAGAGGAGTCTCAATCATTCAAAGGGATTCTCAGAGACTCTGAACACACAGCCAAAACAGACCAGGGACAAGAGAGGTCCACTCCAGGGACAGTCTGTGCCAGAAAAATTTTTCCAGAAGTAAGACAGCACCTGAGCACTCAGAGGCACTCAAGTCATGACCACAGTAATTCTCTTTCCCAGTCATCAAAGAACCACAGTTAAGCTTCCTAAATCCTTTCCATTCTCACCTGGAATCCCAATTAAGTCTCAGAGGTGACTACGAGACTACTCCTCCTGATCATCTGCATTGACTGCCCCAGATGCCACAGGAGCTAGAATGCTCAGAATCTGGAGCACACCTCTGAAAGGCAAAGCCCCAGGCTGTGAATCCACCCATTCCCCTTGTTCATGCATCCTAGCCACCCAAAATGACAGGCCTGCCTTCCAGGGGGCACCACCCTGAGATGCCTCAGGTCAGCACCTAGGGGCATCTGAGAGAGAGAACACAGAGAGCAGAGAGTTTGTGGAATGACTGAGATCTTTGAGTCTGGAGCTACCCAGAGGTACAGGAGGCCCTGCAGCAGGAAATGGCAATGGAAACTGCCATTGGTTGGCAACACCAAGCTTCAGCCTCTTCTCCTACTTACAGCCACCCACACAGGAGACTTTCAGCCTCTTCCCACTGCCTAGGAGAGAGAGGTGCTGGAGAGGATGACATGCTTGCCAAGGATTCATGGCTTGTGATGGGGGTTGAGGCTCGCCCTCAGAATTGTCCATGTCCACACCCAAGGCCTCTGGCCACTGCAGTGTGAAGGAGAAGGCCTGCCCATTCCACCTGCTGTGCAGTTCAGGACCATGAGGGTAAGTCCCAGGGGCTGTTGGGCATTTCCAGGGCTCCTGAGTACCCACTGCCTCTCAAGCCATGTTTTCTGTGGGGTCAAGCTATGTTTGGGGAAACAAAAAGAAATTTCGCCTGTAAGGATAATCGGAGGCTGTGGAAAGAATTCAGATGAAGGGTCTAGATGCCAGGTGCTGTGGAATATGACTGAGGAGGACCAGGTAGCTAGGGCAGCAGGAGAGTCCTCAGGGCCCTACAGAAAGAAGCCGCACCCCATGTCCTGGGAAAGTCCTCAGGGATTAGAACCTCAACAGTGTGTAAGCAGTCTCCTTTTGGACTCCAGTGAGCAAAGTCTCACAAGTCAAAGCTTGCAAGGACTTTACAAGCTTGCATGAACAGGACACAGTTCATTGGTTACACAAGCACCAGGCTGAGCCCAGGGAGAGCTGCATCCCAAGCCTACAGCACCAACCACTGCAACCCAGAGTAGAGACCTCACACCCAGCCACCTCTGGGAAAACCCTCCGTGAAAGTCCTGGGCACTGGGAAGAGCCTACACATTGAAGAAGTCCCAGACACACCCTAAAAGGCACAGTGATCTTCAGCAAGGAAGACTTCCAAGCAGACAAACCCCAAACAAACAAGCAGGACCACAGGGACCCAGTGAGAGAAGTGCAAAAAGGGAAAAGGAGGCAAAACTTTGCTGGAGTGGGGAGCAGGACTGGGATTCTACTAAGTGGTTCCCAGAGCAGGAAAGTATTTCAAAAGTAGCCTCAAACCAAACGCAAAGAGGTGTGGGTCCTGGATGGATGACGACACCAGTGGAAACTCTCGCAGAAGTGAATAGTGCCATTGCTATCATTATTAGCATCATGCTGTGTCTGTGTGCCAGAAGATCACTTGGTATGTGGTACCCACACATCTGGATCAGTGTGTGTCACTGTGTGGAAAGGTGGAGCTCATGGAAAAGCACCTTGGTTGTCCCTGCAGTTTAGCTCCCCACAAATGAGATGCCCCACAGAGGCAGAGTCCTCTGGAACAGGGTGAAGTGGATCATTTCCAGGCAACCACCCACTCACCACAAGAGCCTGCAGTTCTCCTGGACACCTGGCATCCACACTGCCCAGTAAGCCAAAGAAAATTGTCCACTTATTCCATCCATCTTCTGGACTGCTGTTCCCAGGCCACTGGCAAAGCAGGACAGGACAGGAGAGACCAGGCCTTGTCAGACAAATGTGCCTAGCAGCTGGAACCTCCCACACAGAGCTCCATGTGGCTGTGAAACCATAAATTAGAGCCCTGGACTAAAGTGCCCAGGGCGTCACAGATGCAGTCTTCCACCAACTACGGTTGAAGCATGTGGGAGGGACCAGCAAATTCACTTTGCATGCCACAGGCCAGCCTGTACCTTCTGACTTGCCTCTGCTGACCATCATCTGCCACTTCACCCTCAGCACTGCTCTGCAGCCTTGGACACAATTCTTGGGCCTCCCTTGGTGTTGCTTTTATGAAGCTAATTATACCGAGTTTGCTAGTGGTCATTTAACAAGCCAATCACTCTCCCTGGAACTCTCTCTAGGTGATCAGAGACCTTCTAAAATGCATCATTTAAAACCTACCCAAATATTCTAAATGTGCTCTGACCAACACACAGCAAACTCACAACTACAATCACGTTAGGGACACTGATTCTGTGAGTGTCTCCTTTGTATCCTATTGACTCTTATCAACTAGAGTCCCACAGGGAATTCCCTTAGAATGATCCCCAGTTTATACAATTGCAATTGAATTTGGGGACCTGGTGATGAGATTCCATCTTGCCAGTGTGTTCTGTGATCTTGTTGGAGTCCTTCTGAAAGTTGAGTGTCAGCTGTCACACCAGCACTCCCTACCAGGTTAGTGTCATCTGCAAATCCAATAAACCTGCCTTCTGTGTCTTCAACCAAGTCATTGATAAGAACTTTAAAGATGACAAGACAGTCAGTCCTTCACTCCACAAACATTTATCAGCACTGTCATCTGTCAGGCACTCAGGACAGAGACCAGTGGGGAGCTGAATTTGTCCTGGACAAATCCTAAAACTGTTTGCTTTCTATTCAGCCCTCACATGAGGCACTGTCTGTCCTGGATTTTTAGTGCAGAAAGAAATAACAGGGTTCTTCCAGAGCCACCACCCTCCCACCTGCCAGTGCCCATGCCTAGTCACTTCAGCTGAGTGACATTCCCAGTTTCCCTGTGTGGAGCAGGAATGGCCTCCTCAAACCTGTCCATCCATAGTGCAAGGACTGGAAGGTCTTGTCCAATGACTGAATGCATGACTTCCCTAAAGTCAGGAAATGTGTTGGTATGATCTGACTTCACTTCGTCTTTGCTTTCTGCCTGAGCCTCAACACTTCCTTCCTCAGACATGACGTGAGACTGCCCCACCCTAACCCATTCTTGTCATGCCGAGGTTCCACATGCATACAGCAAGCACTTTAGATGCATCTCTTGGAGGAGCGCATGAATAAATGAAGTGGAAGGCTCCAGGGAGTCAGTGTTGGAGGAAATGCTGTAATATGGTTGGAGAAGCACTGCAGCAGCCCCTGGCTCCAGACCTCATAATTCTATCTGTTTCTGTGCCCCAGCTCTGTCTTTTTGCCATTTTTTAGTGGAGGCAGCAATACAGCACCCTTACTGCAAGTTCAGTTAAAATACAAAGCTTTAAAATGGGCCCACTGAAGAGCCCAGCAGTCAAGCCTTACAGCCCTGTGTCTGGAGGATGGCCTGGCCACAGGGCTAATGTCCCTAGAAGGTTTGCTGTGGCCTTCTGGTATGCATGTTCCTATAAGGCCACGCTGGCATCTGACCACCATGGCCCCAACCCCTTTGGGATGATTTTGCATCACTCTGGGGAGAAGGTACAGCAAGCAAGACACCCAGCGCATCAGATAGTTGAGCCAACCAGGTTCAAGTAGACTCCACACAGCTCAATTTAGAATGGCCCTGTCTCCCCAGGAAGCTATGACTACACCTGTGTGCACATGTTAGGAGACACTTCCCTCAAATTGAGACAAACCTAGAACACTTGGGACCACCAGGCCCAGCAGGAGCTCTCCAGGCAACAGCAAGTCAGCAAGTAAAGAGCAGCACCTTGAAGTGGAGCCAAAGCCCCACCAGCTGGTGCTGGGTACCAGCACTGGAGAACACCAGGCTGCCTATTGAGGGCCATCTTGGACAGGATGGCACCTGACAGTGAGCCAAAGGGCACTGGCTACCAAAATAAGGAAGTACCCAAAAAGGCTGCTTGCTTACCAGTTCCTTGGAGACTTATGACGTGTTGACGCCAGGCTCTAGGATTGGCTATCTAATATCAGGCCCGCATGGACAGCTCGTGATTCATTTAGTGCTATGCTGACATTCCTCTGCATGCTCTCCTATGTGAGAGAAAGCTTTGCTATAATTGGCTGATAAGCTAGGAGCCTGGGGGGAGAGAGTGAGAGGGTAGAAGAAGGAAGAGTAGCAGAACAGAGGAGGCAGAAAAACAGGGATGCAATAAATCTGGTCAACTAAAGATTGGTGATGTCTCCTTTCTCCGCGCCAGTTTCGCTGGACAGAACAGCTATCCCCAGTAGTTTCCCTCATTCCCCAAAAGAAAGCCTGATGTTGGGGTTGGGGGAGGGTGCACATGGCCACCCCCACAGCCCTGGAATGGAACTGCACATTCAGGAAACCTCCCAAAGTCAGATGGAAGTGCAGCCAGATGAAGTGCCCATCTGCCAGTCTCCAGGGCTCTGGCTCTGGACCCAAGCACCATGCTCCTACTGCCTGGGCTTTTTCCTTCTTTAGGAAAGAGCATATGTGGCACCTCAGGGTTCAGGCTTGGACTGATCCCTGAGCATACAGTGGCAAATAAGGCAGGGCTGGTCCTCTTGAGGCTTTGTGCTCTAGCAAGAATGACAAGCTGCCACATCAGCTGCAATGTGAAAGAACTGTTGGGCAGAAGTGGAGGCTGCTGGCCCGTGTGGGCACAGAGGCTTTCCTGGTGGGGACAGAGGTTTTCCTGGTGGGTTGGGCTCTAGAGGCAAGACTAGAGGGAGAGACCTGAAGATCTGGCAGGAGTGGGGGTTTACTGATGAGAGCTGGAGTCCCACACAGTACAGGGCAGGTGGAAGTGAAAACAGGATTCAAAGAGGTCAGAGATGGGTGGTGGGGACACAGGTGCAAGCACACATGCTAGGGTTGGGATTCTGGAATCACAAAGCTAGACCTCATCAACACACAGGAATATCAGCTCATGGGCACTCCTGGACTCTGGAGGGCAGTCGATGTCCTGAGGGCAGCACCCTGAGCACGTGCCCTGCTTGTCCATTTTCCATTCCAGATCCTTCTCTGGCAACTGCTCTGTAGTTCCCAGTTA